>NC_056733.1:844530788-844663288 GCF_019279795.1 Protopterus annectens | reverse complement strand
AATCTTATGGTTTCAACCATTTGCAGTTGGAAGTTTTTGAAACTTTGAGCTTGTGAAGGGAATCCATACATCTATATCATACACAATATGAAAAAAATCAATGATTGAACACAAATGATCAAATATCAGCCAACTGAAAAGTAAAGAACACAGAGAAAATATGTTGTTTTGCTGGTGAACAAGCCCCTAGTTTTATATAAAAAAGTCAGTATACTGCAAATAGTGTTGAAACTATATTTGTTAGTTGTTTTCTGAAATAGCTTCTCATTCAGTAGCACCACAGTTCCTAAACATCTTTAAATACAAGAAGGAATAAGCTGAACATAAGGTAGTATCAAAAAGAAAAAAGAGAATTTAGTTTCAGCACAGTTCTGTAGACTATTGCTGAACTGAATATAAAAAGCAAAGACACAGCGTTTGTTTGCTATTCTTACAGTAATTTCAGTTCACAAAAATGATATGGCACATAACATCAGTGCAACAAAGCATACATATCCCATTCTGTTCTTTCCAAATACTCGCTATAAAAAATTGTAGTAATGCTGTGTTACTCTTTTGTTACAGAGCAGAAAACTCATGATGCAGTCTTCTAGAAATTGTCTCTAATTATATCAACATTATGAACTAACAACAAGGGTATCTTCATCAGGAGTGTTGGGGGTGTCTACTAAAGCATGTGCATACATTACAAATGACAAACATTTATCAATGCGTTTGAAAGCCCTTGCCTAAACAACAATCACCGAATTTAAATCTATTACTTCTTTTTGAATAATTATGAAAATAGGAGCATCTCCTTCTACATATTCAAATTAATCAGAAAATTGTGGACAGTGTTGGCTCTGAACTGTAGGTGAGCAGCGTCATCTCCCTAGCTAAACTGATTTGAGTTGTCAGCAAAACCATTTAAATGCAAATCATTTAACATTGAAACTGACCAAAAAACAAGGCAACTGTCTGTTTTTTCAGAAACAACTTCACAGTCAGCCCCTTAAGTGGTTCTATATTTCCCAGATTCTGTATCATGTGTATCTATTATTTTTTTCTGCAGCATGCATAAAAAAATATCAACCATGGTTGCTGAATTAGTAGTGGGGGTTGGGAGTCTGGACTTTTAGGGAACAGGGATCATCAGGTGATGCTAAGTATTTACTTCTCACTGGGAAAGAAAATATATGCATCACCATGTAGTTACTGAAAAGGTCATATATATGGGTTTACTGAAGGTGAACATGGACTAAACCAACAGAAAGTAAACCTCTTAATGTCTATTTTTTTTTCTTGGAAATGAGGAAAATTAGTCAAAACATATGGAACTTGTCATCTTTCATCTGATAACTGTGCTAGGAACCTAATGCTTGATTGCATTCAACCAGTAGTTATTTCAGCACCCCTGAAACACACAGTGCAAAATTAAAATGGGAGTATAATTAAAACCTGAAAAGGTAGTACATATTACAGACACACAGGAAAGAGTAACATATAGAAATATAGAATACTAATAGAGGTGTATTCCAACAAGCACCTTGTTGGAAACTGTAGGTAGTGCTCAAATGAAAGGAAAGTTCCATGACTCTTTAGGTTTGGGACGAATTCTAATACATAAGTCTCACCTGCCTGAATCTTATATCAGTTCAGGAAAAAAAAATTGAAAACACTGGTTTTGTATATGCATGTGTTTGCTAGTATGTGCAAAGGTATCTGTGGGTGTGGAGAAGGCTTCACTGCATGCCACCAATTAGGCATAGAACTGGGATGATGGGTGCATGAGAGCATTAGGTCCTTCTGCTGACTAGAGTACAAATAATAAGTAGGTGACTTAACTGAAATGTTCACTGCACCCCTAGATTTCTGGTGGGGAGTGTGTAGGTCTCTAAGTTGTAGTATCTCAAAGGTGTATGACATTTTGGGATGTTTACCCACCTTCCACTCAGAAAACACCAACTTTTCCTTAAGTTATAACTGAATGCAGCTTTTGAACATAATTGATTTGAATGCAGTCAGTGAAAACATCCACATTATATGCACCTCCTGCACAAAGGATGATGTCATTATCCTACCCAGTCCTACGTAAAGGTTCTTGCATCAAAAGGAAACACTAATTCACTGCAGAACGGATTTGCTGTGACATCAATGTAACTTGCAGCTGTGGGCGGCATACCTCTCAACTGTCCAGAATTTCATACAATGCCCAGTTTCTTGACTCATGCTCTTGGGTTGTTTTTCATAAAATTTGTGGTTTTCTGGCAAATCATTCAGTACTGAAGTCACTAAATAATGACAGGCACTTACGTTTCAGACTTTATATCCTTCAGAAACCACACGTTAATGCAAAACTTGCTACTTTAGCAGCCTTCTATGTTTATAAGAGCAATATTTAAAATCTGTCTCTGATTTAGGGAATTTGCTCTCCAATTATTTTTTATTTGTCTAGAATTCTTGTGCTAAGAGGTTGAGAGTTATGATGGGTGGCCTTACTTGGCACAAAGAAAACATTAACGTCTCATTAAGTTCTGAATGAATGCAGGTTTAAAATGATATTTTTAATTGCAGACCTCATTTCAATCAATAGAATTATTGACACATCTCATAAGGTGACTGTAATCATTTATTTACTTATTTATTTGTTTATTTTATTTAGTTTAGTTTAATTTATATAGTTATTTGTTCATAGCTTTGTTAACTAGGTACATTGACTGTTACAAGGACACGTCACATTCATCCTGAGACAAATGGCAGTGACTATGTGAAGACTGTGAAAGACTTTGGGAAACCATTGCTTTCCTGTATAATGGACAAAGAAAGAACACCTGCAAACAGAATGGGATTTTCTTTTACAGTGATTGTTCCACCTTCTTCTCAGTTGTTCAGCATCACCAGCTGAATTGCTACTATCATTTACACCACCTGCCACCTAAAGCAGTGTCCTTTGTGCCCTAGGGCCTACCCAATTCAGGGCTCCAGAAAGGGCCAATGTGAACTAATCTGACTCCCTTTTCACTGTACCCTTCAACCTCATTGTGCAAGAAGTCCAGACAAAGCCAAACTACTGGGGGTTCAAAGGCTCAAAAATAGGGACAGATTTTAAACATTGCTCTTAGAGTAAAAGGTTTTGCTTTAGTGTGCATTTTCTGAAGGATATGAAGTCTGAAACTCAAATGTCTGCATTTATTAAGTGACATCAGTCTGCAACAGTTTGCCAGAAAACCACAAATTTTATGAGGAACCCAACAAAAATATGAGGCAAAAATCTGGACATTATGTGCAAATCAGAACAGTTGAGAAGCATGCTCCTCACTCCTCTACCCGAAAAAATATACACGTGCGCGCACATACACACACACAGACACACACGCACACCCACACACACACACACACACACACACACACACACACACACACACACACACACACACACACGTGCACACACATTCTGTATTGTTGTGAACTTTTTTTATCATAATCTCACAAGAATTTTTCATATTTTAAAAAAATTACTAAATGCACTGAGTCAGGGCATTTTTTTTTTCTTTGCCCTCAGCAAGTAGTGGTGGTATGAAAACTCATCGCTATACCTGTCAAGCAAAGCACGGCTGGGCCTCTCACCCCCCCCCCCCTCCCCGTTCTCTGAGTATGCAAGTTTATCTGGCATTGACCATGCTTGTTAGGGAGCTATTTAAATAATGGGACTGAATTTACTTCTCCATGACAGCACTCATCTCTGTCAGACATGCTTTTAAAACTGGGTCACAGGTACCTTGAGTAGGAATTTAGCTACTGTGCTAGCAACCTGACATCAGTAAAAGCCTTTTATTTTGGCATCATAGGGTGAAAATAAAGACAGTTTTGCAGTTGCTAAACATGGGCACTTTATTGCTACCAGGCTTTGAATGAGAAACAGATGATTTCTTGGTAGGTGGTGTGGCATTAATGTGACTAGAAAATAAGATGACCTTATAAATCATGACACTGTGCTTTACAAGAAGTGACAAAGAAAGGCACGCGAATGCTGCAGAGATGATAACACATATTTCTTTCCCATGAAAACAGAAAATAGTGCAAACAAAGATGATATAGCAAATAAAACTTGCAGTGCACACTTGATGCAAATTTGAAGGCACCTGTAAGCACCTGAAAATATTAAATGGGATATCAGGACACTGAAATATTTATCATTCATGATGGTCTGTATGCAGAAGCAAAAGTTCAGGCATAAATGAGGGCTACAGAAGTGATATGGCACCAGGCAGCACACAAGAACAGGAGGACTAGTGATAACAAAATAGAGAGAAAGACACCCTCTGTACCATGGCAGCTTAAAAACATACTCATAATACAGAGATACAAGGGCACAGGAGAGGCTCATGCTACTGACTGCTGGGCTGCAGCCCCCTCCCCCATTAAAACAGAAAATTAAATTGTGTTAAACTCAGAAAGTGGGCTATCATTTTTAAATTAAAGATAATAATCGACTTTCTGAAATTATGTTTAGTTCTGAGTGCTTGGATATCCACTCATGCATATGAGGAGTTCCGAAACAAGACAAAACAAAAATGGCTTAATCCACTTGCTGGGCTGTATTCAAAACCACGTGACATTACACTAAGTCCATGTACTGAACAATAACACTTACAGATTATTATGAAATAATGAAGGAAATAAGACAAAAATGCTACAATATAAGAATACAAGCAAGTTTAAGAAATGACAAAAATGTATGTCTTTGACCTAAAATTGCAGACCCTTAAGTGAAAATAATTCTTAGAAACGCACATAGAAATGCACAGTTGCTGTTACCTTGGTAGCCTGGACTACAGTTCTTGTCCGCACACTATGCTGTTTTTATTTGGTTTATCACCTATAAGCATTTTTACTGAACATAAAAACTGCTTGCTGTCTCATCAGTGACAGTCATTTATGATCTACTTTACATTCTGATTCATTATTTATGCAAAAGCCTTTTTTACTTATGTTTGTATTTCACCTTATGCCATACTACCCACCCTCCCCCTCTTACAAAGAACATTCACACTATCATAAAGGTACAAACTCTCAGACTCTATGCAAAGTAGCATAAGTGAAGCTGTGGTCATGACAAATTTTAATTATTCGATTAGATAAAGCTGAAACTGTGTTACTCATGTCAAGTTCATGTCTGTGAGATGAGAAGGCACTCAGGCAGTAAAATCTCAAAGTAATAAACCAAGAAACATGCTGGGAAAACATTGACAACCATTTATTTTTAGCATAGTAGAAAGCACAGAAGCAGTGATGAATTATCCCTAATAATACCGCAAACACTGGTCATCTACTTTGACCCTGAATCCTATTGGTTCATGGCTGGATTGAGAGACCTTTAATGGCGAAAAAGGTGCAAAATACAATTTTCATTTAGCCTCATATTGCTTTCCTTGTTTCTGGATTTCCATACAGACCACAACATGAACTAATGAATTTAGATTCAAAAAGTGAAAAAAAGCAGAAAATGAACAGCATACTCAGTGTAATAAAGCAAATAAAACAGTTTATTTAAATAGATAATGATATAAAATTCTGACAGTTTTGCCTGCCTAAAACTAACTTCTGGACGATATTTAGGGAGTGCTTATCTTTAGACATCATTTTGTATCCCATCTGTCCCAGGCATCCATTTATGACTTGAGCAGATACCTTAGGCTTGACAGCTACTTCAGGAAATGACATGCTGAGCTACAAACCTAGGAATGATCTTACACAATGCTAGAATCACAGTGCACAAAATGAATGGTATTACAGAAACAAAAAACTGAAGGCGATAAACCATATAACATTCGTACATAGTCAAGATGCAACACATTTTATTTAAAAATGAATATGTACATCGGTCATGGAAAGAAAAGATGAAATCTCGGAAGAGCTGATTTGCTGTAGGACAGGTAAATGAATAACCTAGTTAAGAAAGGTACAGTAATGCAATATGTTCTTGCTGACCTCATGTTGTGTGAGATTTGTTCATATATCATTTTCACATATCACCCCTAAAGGTTATTACAGAGGTAAACAGCAAACATCAAAATTCAAAATTCAAAGGGAAGGCCAAATGACAGCATGTGTGATAGGTAGACTATGAACCAGAGGTATATGCCCTTCAAAGGGGATTGATAAATGATGTTAACTGCCAACGTCTTTGCTCATGAATTAGGGAAAAATGCAAATATAATGAACAGACAAAGGCCCAAGCTAAGGATTATTTCTAAGTATGACTTTAATTTACTTGAAAACATAATAAATCAACACAATTTGCATCAAAAGTTACTATCTGAACAATAACAAGCATGAAGTCCTAATTGTTGAATGACTGCAATTTTCTTTAATTTACCAGAAAAAAAGTATGAGGGACAGGGCAAGAACATGAGGTAAAATCAGGGGAGTTTTACAGAATCATGAATAGCTGAGAGGTATAGTGCTGCATCAGACTTAGGAGGTGCAAAGAAGGATGCTTGAAGTTTCTGCTGTTCAACTGCCAAAGGGAAACAGAAAAAAAATATAGCAGGTGGGAATATTGGCTTGTCAGCATATGCTATGCTACACTGTAGGCAGTCTCCATGCTGGCCAAAGAAACAAGGTCGCAGGTAGCAAGGTGATTAGTCAATGGTACAGATGCAGTTTTTTTAGGATCTTAGGATTACAAGTGTGGGATCTGTAATTATTTATGACCCTGCTATTACATTTTTAATCTGCTGGAACAATATTTGACATTTTCCACATGGAAAGTACAGTCTTAGTAATGTAGGACAGATCTAAGGTCCAGGCAAATGATAATGAAAGCTCCAAGGAATAATTTATAGTTTCAGCTTAATGCTGTCAGAGCCAGCAAAGTTCATTTGTGAGCACATTTCTGAAGTTTGAAAACAATGGATACTCTCAGACTCAGTACTGAGGAAGTGTGGCTTACATCTTTGATTTAGAGAAAGTGGGCTTGACAGGTAAAGTAAAGGTTAGACAGAATAAGCAATGAGAACTCTGTGAAAAGTGCAACATGCTGGATATAACAGTGAGTTTATACTTTTTAGTCATTAGGACAGGGTATTATGTCCATATTCATGCATTGAAAGTAGCAAACCAGAAATGATTACTGTGGAAGAAATCAAAACAGGTTTTTGTAAAATTTTATTTTATTTATTTATTTATGTATGTATGTATGTATGTATGTATGTATTTATTTATTTATTTATTTGCAGTAAAGCAAGTAGCTTTCAACATAGGATTCTTTGAGGCTCTTGTGAGCAGACCAGCCAGCAAGGGGATGCATCTTAAAAGTAATTCATAGTTTCATTTTAAGTTATGGGATGCTGTGAAGAATTGATTTCTGTTTTTTGTCCTATGAATTTCAATGTCTTGAAGTGATAACTGCCACCTGTATTGATGCCTGATTTTCAGATTGACTAAACAATGTAGCGATGGGTAGAATTTGGGACAGCATGTGTAATGGAATAAAAGTTATTGCTCAGTGTGCTTTTTGTTAAAGTAAATAAATGTCAGTGAAGCAAAAGTGGAAAAAACATGACCAGGGGTGAAATCATTGTTACACTCAAAGATAAGATAGGTTTCAGAGGTTAAGCTATATGATCTATAGGCAAGGCTGGCCTATTTTAACAAGACTGGTTTATTTATTTATTTTATTTCTTTATTTGTCTGTCTATCTATCTATCTATCTATCTATCTATCTATCTATCTATCTATCTATCCATCTATCTATCTATCTATCTATCTATCTATCTATCTATCTATCTATCTATCATCTATTTATTGTCCATTTGATGATCAGCTGGATGATGTATTAACCCTTTTCAGACAGGGCCAGAATACAAAACATAAAACACACAAAATAATCCATGAACATAGAGCACATAAGTAAATGAACATTAAGTAGTTAAATACATGTAGTTCAACAGTAACTATTTAAGTATTACAAGAATACTTTGGCAAAGTATTTACATGTGTGCAAAGACTTATGGTACATGTGGTAAAGCATACAATAAAGGAAAAATGTTCATTCAGTACAATAAATGGATGTACTTCGAAGCATCGAAGAACATGAATCTCAAATGGCGATTGATCCTGAAAGATTGAAAGTCAAAACACTGAAACAACAAAAAAATATATGTTTTTATGTAGAGGGCAAGCCACCCTGCACAACCCACACCCCCTGCTAATTATATATACCTACTCCGAGATTGCCCTACCATGGGGGAAAGGGTAAATTCTCCAGCACGCCTGTGTGCAATCTTGCAGGGACTTAACACCAGCAAAAGCAATCAAATGAGTTTTGATCACTTCTGCTGGTGTTAAACACATTCAAGATTATGAACATTCGATTATATTGAGTGTTTCCAGTATAACACAATTAAGATCTCTGTGGAGCTAAAGGATATTTAATTTAGCAGTACTACCCATTGTCTTGAAAGCATTTACAAGCAGATTCAGACTGTAAGTGTTCTTTAAGGGCTTTTTCAAAGTTTTTTAAAATCTTTATTAAAGCATATTTTGATGAATATTTTGCAGAGACTTGTAAAAAAAGGGAGTTAAAGTGAAATGGCTACCTAGACTAAGAACAGGGCATATGAAACAAATAAAGAAAGAAGATGAAATGTAAATACATCGGTAAGTGCACTTATTTATATGATAATCATGTAGGTGGGATATACTTAATGTGCATTTTTCAGCCACAGCTTTAATCAATGAGAGAAAACAAGTACAGAGTATGTAAAACACACCATCACCGATTACTTACAGACTATTGAAAAACATACAGCTTGGGGTGCAGGTTAGGTAATCTGTGTCAAAAAGTAGTATTTGGCAGTTTGAGATAATGACACAAAGTTGATTAATAATCAAATCTAAAAGCATAAAATAAAATTTGACATTGTGATTCTGATTCCATCTGACTTTCATGTAAGTTTAGTAGGTGGAGAATAAAGATGGACATGTTCTTCTTTTAAATTAAAAAAAATAATAAAATTTTTTAAATCTGCAACATTTCCTGATGCACATTTCCGACAAGCATATCTGTGTGCGATGTAGTGATGCAATTCACTGTGCGTTTAATGTGTGACACTTGAGCGAATTAATGTGCATACAATTCCTCCCTGTAGTCTCCAAAGATTTTAATGTGATTCATTATATCTACACACTTCCCATTTGAAAATTAAATAACGTTTTGGCAGTTTATGATGGAAGAAAACAACATTAAATAATGGTTGATGGGTTTCTCCAGACAGAAAGTTGTGAAGGACAGCAAACATCATAGTCTGAGCAGTTATAGTACAGAGTAAGTAGATGTTGTACAAATTGCAGTTCTCCTGACAATAAGAACTTTATTTGAAAGCGGTTCAATTGCACATTCCTCTTACAAAACAAATAAATTCATAAATAAATGAGCACTCTAGTGACAAGTGTCATCCAAACATAGCACAAGATCGTGTTAATTTGGGAACCAGGAAACTGAGGAATACAATATGATTTTCAATATATTTTTTTACTGAAATTGCCAAGTCGTCATATAATAAGGTCTATTGCTTAAAATTGACTGGAAGGTAATGTGAACCTTTGAAATTAATCTTTTAGCATATAGTGAAAAGTGAAGCAGGCTAAATAAGGAATGCTGTGTGTTACATCGATTATAAGAAATAGCACAATTCAGGACATTGCATTGGGTGTGGTTATGAACATAGTTACACTGTCATGAAAGAGCACAGTCAATGAGCTTAAGGACGCCAAATATTTCTGTTTTGAGTAAGCTTCTGTATCCCTGGTGAGAAGGTAAGGGCTGTAGTGGTAGTATATGTCTAGTATGAAGAGGCAGTGATCAGATAGGCAGATAGTCATATCTGTAACCACCTTTTCAAGCAGCTTATAGGTTCATAGGTTCATAGATTAGTACTAAGCTAACTGCCCTTGCGAGCCATTTTAAGCCTAGCCAATTATCCCTTGTGAGACTCAAACCCTGCACCTTGTGTTTGTAAGGCAAACACCTTAACCATTAGGCCACCCTCCCAACCCCTCCCAAGACAAAGCAAGGTGGACATAGTTGTACCAGTTCTTTTAGGTCACTGTTCTTGAAAATGAGGATTATGTAGGTTTTCCCTACAGATGGAATGGCACAAATGCAAATCAATGCGTTAAACATTTCATTGCAAGTGAGGTGATTGCTACATGTCAGTCATGCTGCAATATATTATGCTTCCTTTCAATGTAGTCTGAAAATAATCCAGTACAATACAATACAACAATATTTTAGGTAAGTAAAACAAGGTGCATAAATAAAAAAGTGAGGAAGTGATAAAAAATTGAGATGGAAATAACAGGCTTTGTGGGGTGATATTTTTAGGGGAATGGTAGTGTTGTGTGTTTTTTTGGGTCAGAGAACTATGTAATGAAGCAAAAGGCAACAGTGGAGGAACAGCTGCAAAATGTCTAGTGAGCAGCAACAGCAAAAAAGCATATTATTTTAAGAATCTGGAAGGACTTCTTTTTTTTTTAAATTTGAAAACATCAAAGCTTAGTTCAGTAGTCATAAGAGCAGCAGGAACAATAAACAAATGATTTTCAAGCATGCTTAAATATTCTACTGGTCCAGTACAGTTAACGCCATATGAAATGCAGAAGGTGGCAGTTCTACGTACATTGCTAGTGCTGAGGAGAGCACTTTTAGCAAATATAAAAGACTGAAGCAATACTGATTTCATGAACTTTAGTTCTACCCCGAGTAAGGAATGAGCCTATTTCTGTCAAGCTATAAAAAACTCTAAGCATTTTTTCAAAACAAACAAAAAAATAAAGTAGTGCTCACACTGTCTTGCAAACAGTCAAACAGTTAAAACAAGCAAACACAGCAAAAGCAAATGGACTATAGACATACAGCATGCTCAGTTCCCCTTTGCAATCATATTATTGTTAAGGACAGAAGTACAGTAGAGGTCCATAGGAAAAGCAGGGTAGCTGAATGACCCAAAGCAAGTGGAGTGTTTAATATAAAGGGCCAGATTCCACAAGAGTTGCTCTCAGTATAGGTCTTCCCTGATTCTGAAAGACCTGCTTTTAGTTTAAGTGACTTATTAGGTTTAAAGTTTGTCTATAAGCAGGCTGACACTGGGGGATAGGTTCCAAAAGACCTGCTCTAAGTGTAAGAGGTCACTTATACTGAGAGAAAGTCTTTTTGAATTGGGCAAAAGGAATACACACAACGTAAGTGAAAACAATAAACAGATTATAACCACAGACATAAGACTCAGTAAGGTTGACTCAATGGTGGCCTGATGATTAAAAAACAAGATAAAAGAGGATTGCTGTATAGAATTCCAGACTTCAGCAGATGCATCAAGCTTAACTGCCTGTGGAAAAAGCCAAAGGGCCTGATTCCAAAAGACTTGCTCACAGTATAAATTACCACTTACACCAAGAGCAGGTCTTTTGGAATCTGGTCCATGGTACATGCCTTTTTATAGCTAGGCTTTACATTGAAGAAGTCATTTGCACTGAGAGCAATTCTTTTTGAATCTGACCCAAAGACTACATGCAAGTAGTACTAAGCTTGTGCTGTGGCACTAACATTAAACACTATGTTCTCAAACTTCTTGACCTAAATAGTTAGGGGTTCTACTCTGACAGCAGGCAACTTGAGTGTGTATAGTTTCAAATGTTACATTATTCATGTGAAACACAGCACCTCTATGACACTGTTCAAAAGGAACCTGGACGAGTGGATGGGGCAGCATAAATTCTTACCAGAGATAGTGCCCACAACTCTCCTGGACATGGGCAGTCACAACTAAATGCAATCCTGGATACTGACTAGCTTATCTATGGTATTACATTGGGTATTTTTTCATATAAGGGGTGGCGTAAGCCACAAAAATTTGGGCTAGGCTTATAAATGCCTTAGGGCAGATAACCTAGTATAAACCTATGAACCTATGAACCTATGAAACCACTAGACATGAAATGTCCTGTGGCTCGATAGCCTAGTAAAATCCTATGATCGTATGAAAATTATCAATGACTGCAAATGCTATGATTGAGTCTGCTTGCAGTGTAAACAGGAAAAAAGGCCTTGTTTAGAACTAATTAAAACTGTCAAAATGTGCACACAGATGACAGTGAAGAAGTCCAATATCAAATAATATGATACATGACGGGAAAGGAATAAAACCCAGATAATATGATATATGATGGGAAAGGAATAAAACCCAGATAATATGATACATGACGGGAAAGGAATAAAACCCAGATAATATGATACATGACTGGAAAGGAATAAAACCCAGATAATATGATACATGACTGGAAAAGAATAAAACCCAGGAGCTCACAGACATGTTCTTCTTTTGGCTTTTCCCGGTTAGGGGTCACCACAGCAGAACTCCGGTCCACTAATGATTGGCAGTAGATTTTTTTTTTTACAGGTGCCGAGGTGCCAGCTCGACGCCCAACCTTCAATGAAGGCACGCCCATTCTACGCATGTCTTTCGAACGCCACTTGACCACGGGGAGGACATGCAGACTCCACACAGAAGGCGCTCCAGCTGAGAATCGAACGGGAGAACCTCTTGGTGTGAGGCAAAAATGCTACCGCTGCACCATTGTGGCTACAGGAGCTCACAGACTATAAGGTGAAAATTCCATGGCTAGAGGAAAAATCATGGCTGATGACCAGGTGTGAACTCATCATTTGCTCAGTTATGCTATTGATATTCAAGTCTGAGCCCTGAGAATTAAAAAAAAAATAGAATTTATTAATTGTAATTATTGCAATTTGATAACTGTGTGAATGGAGTGGTCACCAAACTCTTTTCAGCCACGACCTGGGTCTACATGGGCAAGATAAACAATAAAGAACAAAGTGTTGCAGTATTTCACAACAGCAAGAGTCTGTGAACATAGCATTATAAATAATATACAATAGATAAAAAATATATTCACAAGATAATAAATATCTAACAGAGACAAAATACATAGAGATTATCATTATTATTTTAATGTTTAATGTGACATTGACTATGCAGGTTTTCTAATCATTGTTTCAGAAGCATGTACTTTTCTCTTCACTAACTAGGTGTTTTTCTAAATGTATTCTTAAAGGTGCCCAAAGTCCTTTTTAACTTTATCTGGTAAGTGATTTCATATAGCAAGCCCTAGTTTAGAAAAAGCTCTTTCACCTTTAATGGATTTAAAGTGAGGTCTAAAAGGGTAATAATTTTATCAAGATTTTATTGAAGGGAATAAGTGTGCTCTGATGGGGAGTTTTGTTTTTAAAGGAGGACAACATCCCTGTTTTGTCTTGAAAAACAGAGAGCTAAGTAGAGAAATAACTCTGCTATTTATTGATAACCCACTAAAGCATTTAATTAGGTTTCAGTGGATGGTATTAGCATAATAAAAGAGGACAAATGTCCATAATTTATTTTCAGCCAACTATAGCTTATATATATTTTGGAAATGGAATTAAGAGTTATTATCAGCAGGCCATAATCTAGTTTGGGGATAAGGACATTTCTAGCTATGGCACGATAGGTTGGGGGAAAAGAAGATTAAAGATCTTGTAGCATAATTTTAGCTGAGCAATTGTTTATTGGAATATTATGTGTGTGATGAGTAAATGATAATGTAGAATCTAAAGTTAGGAAAATATATCTTTGCACAATAACATTAGGAAGGTGGGGGGGTGCCATATACATCTCTGTTATAACAAGTGGAGGAAAGCCTTCAAGCGATTGGCTTGGAGCAAACACCATCAAGCTAAACTTTTTTTGGATTAACTAGGAATTTGTTTTGTAAGTCGGAAGACCGTAATGAAGTGAAGGAGGCCTGTGACTTGTGCCGAAGATCATTATAAGTTTGGCTGGATTCCAGAAGCTGTAAGTCATCAACATACATGAGTATACTGTGATCTGTTAGGTCATGCATTAAATCATTAATAAAAACTGAGAAAAGAAAGCAGTCAAGAACAGACCATTCTGGTACTCCCCATGTAGAGAATATATATCTTGAAGAATGAATTCTTAGCATATATGTAGAAGATTTTGCTTTCCAGATAAACTGTTGTAAAGTATTATTCATAAAGTAGCAGAGTCATTATTCACTATTTCAAGGGCCCTTCTCTTAACAGTAAAAAGATAGCCTGTTAGTAGGCTGCCCATCCACTGCTGTTGTCCACAAGTAATGCAATTACAGCACTGAAGGAGATATGGAAGCTGTGCTGCTCATCACATTTATGTCATCAAAGTGCTGTTTGTAAGGCATGTTTTTTTCCAAACAAGTTAGTGTACATAGATTAGCAATACATCTAGAGTCTTTACAGGAACATTTGGAAGTGGAGTGATGGAGTATTTGAATGGTGATGAAAATATTCTGGAAAATAAGGATATGTTAAATGCGTGTATTACTGGTTTTGCAGTGGCAGAAGAAGCAATTTTGAAGAAGGCGTGGTGAAGTTTGCGGAATTTGGTATTTGAATTGGTATTTAAGCAATTTAACAATTATTTCCACTGTAGTTTATTTAAAGAGGAAAATCCTATTATCCTATGAAAATTATCAAAGAATGCAAATGTTATGAGTGAGTCTGCTTGCTTTCATCTGTATAACTGAGAATCTGTTGTCCAGTACAGCCTGTGATATGGAGATAAGGCCGTTTAATGCACTATCTAAATCAAAACTGGGGTATAGTGGTGCCTAGTTGATAACCTGAAGGAGTGAATTCAGTAACTCTTTGTTGTGGTCACTTTTCTGAGGCCTGAAAGATCATGTAGAGACTGCAGGGCAGTCACTTATTTGGGATGGAATAGTTGCTAACTTTTAAACATTTTTTATGTCATTTAGGATATGGTCTAATATACTGATGTCAATAAGGTGAGTTGATCTTGTAGGCTGTTAAGCAATTTACTCTAGTCCCAGAAAAACATCCTGTTTACTGACAATGCTTTGGGGAGAGTTACACTGACGCTGACATTGTCAGTGATGAATATTCTTGTTTGGAATGTCACCTGGACACATTTTGATAAGAACTTGCTGTACAATGGGCAGTAAAAATCATGATGTTATATAAAAAAGACTTTGTTGTAAATGTTTCATTGACTATGTCCTCCTAGAGTCAGGGGTTCTTGATGATAGTTGCACTGGCTTTTGTAATCTGAATAGCATCGATGGGGTACTTCTTGTTGAGTAAATGTACCATACCACCAGCATTTCTAGGCCCTTGTCTATTATCACAGGATAATTCATAAATAGGCTGACTAAACTGGGAAGGGAAAAATAATCCTTTAGCCAAGTTGTGCTGTGGTGAAGAAAAATGAGACAGTAATGCTTTATTTAGGGTATTCCACCAGTAATTAGAATGCCATAGGGCTAAAGTTTTGAGAAGTCAATTATCTATGCACAAGCACAACAGTAGCATTGTCAAATCAGCTACCTGTGATGAAGACAACTATAAACAGATCGAATATGTGTCAAGCCAGTACTTATACTTAACTTCCAAGAGTCTGTATTATCTTAACTGAAGCATTTTTTTTTCTTTTACTTTTAACCAAAACAGTCATAGGCATGATGATACAATTACTCAAAGATAAGCCACAGACTAAGTGGGGGAGAGGGGGGGGTGAATTCATTTCTTAAGTAAACTTAAGCTGGAAACCAGCATTGTAACACATTATTTATAGAGTGCTGTTATTTGGGAGGAGATCCCTGGTCTTCTACTCAAACACTAAACAAATGCTTGATATTGAGATTGTGTTTCTTCGCTGAATTTATACTGGAAACCAGTGTTGATGGTCTGTTATTTATAGTGTTCTTTTGTATGGTGGGGGATACCTGGTATCCGACTCCAGGACGGGTCACAGACTTGATAAGGATACCTTGTTTCCTAACTAAACCTATGTTGAAAACTGACACTGCAGTGCCGTTATTTACTGTGTTCTTTTATTTGGATGCTGAATCACACCTCTCAACTGTCCAGATTTTTGTCTTATATTTTTGGCGTGCTCCTCATAAATATTTGGTTTTCTGACAAATCATAGAGGATGTTAATCAGAAAATAATGACAGGCATTTTAGTTTCAGACTTCACACCCTTCAGAAAATTCATGCTAATGAAAAAAAACTGTCGTTCTATTAACTTTCTAAGTTTATAAGTGCATTATTTAAAAACTGTCCCTATTTTGGGCCTTTGTCTTCCCATTACTTATGGCTTTGTACAGATTTCATCCTCTAAGAGGTTCTGAGGTATGGGCTGAATCCCTGTTTTAATGTTGGAAGAAACTGGACTCTCTCCAGCCAACTGGGACTTTGAGGAGTGATTCTCAGCGAGATCTATCAGTTAGACTTTCCCAAAGTTGTATGTATGTATGTATGTATATATATATATATATATATATATATATATATATATATATATATATATATATATATATATATACACACATAGATAGATGTACACACACACACATTTTATATATATATATATATATATATATATCTATATATATATATATATATATATATATATATATACAGAGAGAAAGAAAGCCAACCACCCTGATAGAATCCAAACATCAACAGGTTATAGAACAAAAGGAAGAACATAGAAGGTCATAGCAAAAATTAGGAAATTAAACACCCAGTAAGATAAAAATGCTTTCATTAATCTAATAAAAAAAAAACGAGGACAATTCAAGTATACCAAGTCCTATTTAAGGTAAAAACTATCTTCCCAGGCCAAGAACAACCTTAAGGCTTTCTTTAGCTATGTCCATAACCTCATAGACTATGAAATAATTGTAAATGGAGCCACCTACATGGAGCTGTAAGATCTAATAAATCTACTGCCTTACAAATTCAGCTCCAGTTTTAGCCCCTCTCCCACCTAGGCCACCTCTTAGGAAATACCAGTGAATATATTGCCCTCCAACTCTCACTAGGGAGCAAGTTCTAACTGCACTCTCCAAGGTCAAGTACACTGCGTCGATGGACCCTGAAAATATCCCAGGATGCTTCCCAAATAACATGAAACATAACCTATCAGGACCACTGGAGTCACTATTTTACCATAATCTCCAGTCAAGTTTTGAGCCACACAATGGAGAACTGCAACAGTCATCTCTCTGGACAATCGATTGCCTTCCATGGACTACAGAAACTACAGACCCATAAGTCTGACTAGTCTCATATGCAAAACCATGGAAAGAATTATCATGGAAATGATTAATTATGAAATAGGGAACCTTCAGACACAGGATCCAGCCCAGTTCAGTTTCTTCAAGGGAAGACCATGTCTGCACAACCTGAAGGTTGCAAAAGCAATGGAGAAGAGCAAAACAGGCATATTGCCTGTCTTGTGCTGATCAAGGCATTTGGTACAACATCTCAATTAGGCATTGTAAACAAACTCACAGAATTTGGTATAATCCCCCTATGTTACATATTGAATAGCCAGCTAACTCTCAGATGCACCTAGGAAGTTAGGATATGGGAGTCACCTCCACCTAGAGGCTGGTCACTTGTGGAGCCCTTCAGTATTCTGCACTGGATCTGCTTCTTTTTGGCATCCAATTCTTACAAGTCAAGTCAACATCAAGGATTTCTGGCTGACCAAGATTGCAGATGATTGCAAACTGGGAGCAGTCACAGAAGTCCTCCAAGATATTAATATCCTCAAAAAAGGGCTAGCACAGACAAATAACTGGTGCCAGAGCCACAGTTTAAAACTCATGGAAAGAAATTTACCCTTTGGGAAGCTGGGTACCCCAGTAAAACAACCTCATTGATAACACACTGCTAAGAGTCGACCCCATAGTTAGGGATTTGGAGGACATATGCAGGTGGCAGCCTTACTTTTGACCAATATATGTCTAAAGTAGTAAGGAACTCATTATATGCTGCTCAACATATAAGCAAGGATATGGAATTTATGGCCAAAGAAGTCATCCTTGGAAGACAGCAACCTTACCTTTGACCACCATGTCTCCACAGTGGTATGAAGGGTATTCTATATTGCTCATCTCATAAGTGAAGGAATTGCCTCCAGAAAAAAAGAAGTTATAACCTCCTTGTACTCTTCCCTCGTCAGGCCAATAATTAAGTAAAATGCCCCTTTTGGTATGTACCTTTCTAAGCACTTGCAGCAACTGGAGAAACCACAAAGGTTCCTCATAAGGAAAATTCAAGGTCTTCATCATCTGTCCTATGGGGATTGTCTGAAATCACTGTCACTATTCTGTTTCATACAGACTACTCTGAGATGATCTCTGCCTTGCATATAAGGTGATATCTAATCCTGCATTACTGAAAATGCTTCATATCCAAAAGTCAAATAGTACACAGGTTAGTCACTCTAAAGACCTTAACCTGGTATGTGACATTAATAAAACCTGCTAGAGGGAAATATTTCTCTCCCAGAGGTTACCACACCTTTGGAACAGACTTCCACTTCATGTCAAACAGAACACCTCATTGGCCCTCTTCAAACATAATCTGGACGATTGGATGGGTGACTGCAAATTCACACTAGTGGTTCCACCCGTGTCCCTCTTGGACAGAGGAGTAGATCCTGATCATGGAAATAAGGGCAAGAACTTGGCTAGGCTTGTAAGGGCCCTAGGGCCATTATCCTAGTAACTTCCTATGATCCTATGATCCTATGAACATTCCACTGTACTCAGTCCTCAACAGATGTGTAAATGATTACAATGCCCCCTTCAGTATGTTCCTGACTAGGCACATACAACAACTAGAAAATCCACAGAGGTTCCTCACAAAAGGAATACAGGGCATTAACTACATGTCCTATGCCGATGGCCTCAAAGCTCTATCCCCACAAACACATTCATTTGAGGGGAGAGTTATGTATGGCATGCAAGGCATCCCTGAATTCCAGCCTGAAGGACCTCCTGCATATCTCCGAAACAAATAGTATCCCTGGATTCCACTCTGATAGACCTCTTGAATGCCCACAAAACAAATTGCATGAAAACTACCTAATACAGGGACTTAAACCTTGTTTGCGACATAAGTAGGACATGATGGAGGGACAGGTATGTTTCTCAGAGAATACCTCCTTTTTGAACAGGGTTCCTATCTTTGTGAAGCAGAGTTCTTCCCTTACCGTACTCATTCAACCTGGACCATTGGATGGGAAATAAGAAAGTCATCCCTGTTCTGTCATCTATGTCTCTAATGGACAGAGGCAGCCAGTAAATGCTTGACCACACATGCTGTAGCTTATACATACCCCTTAAAATAACTCCTGTGCACCAAAACTTGTTGGCTACATTTGAGATATGGTCAGGCTTAAAAAGGTCCTTGTGGTCAGTAGCTTAGTATACACCTATGAACCTATTTATACACACACACACACACACACACACACACACACAAATATATATATATATATATATATATATATATATATATATATATATAGTTATGTTGTACATTTAAGTTTCTTGCATTGCAAACCATTTTTGTTTATGCAAGTTTGAGATTTTAGTCCAAAAGTGCGGAATGTACAGACAGTTGACAGTTTTACAAGTACTGATGAGTTTCATAAGAAAATTGCAGCATTTTGGAATTTTGGCAGAACTCTCAATAATCTAGAATGTATCATTAATGCAGAATGTGGTATCCTTTATTTTCTACAGATAAGCAATGTATATGAGACATTTTTCCCTTTTACTGAGTTTAGTGTTCAGGTAGAAACATCAATATTTTGCATATATATTATCATGTTATTTTTTCTGAGTACTGCTGGATAGTAAGCAACTTTGACAAGTGCAAGGGAAGTTATTTACCTTCACTTTTATGAGCACATTTACCATTTTACTTAACTATCTGTATGAGAGCATTTTTCTTCATGTGCAATCCTGGTGGCTCCATTCAGCTTGATGTCTCAGACAAGGTGTTAAGAAAGTATATTTTAAAACAGTTTCTGTTTGATATTTGGAAGACAGGTAATACTGACTTTAACAGCAATACTTAACTGAGCTCTTATTTTTTGCTTTTGAAGAGTGAAGCAGAATTTCACGTCTGAAGTTGACGCATCACCAGCTTTGGTCTGACAGTGAAGTTCCTGTCTCTGGAAGACTAGCAGTCCATTTTCTAAGCAATAAAAATATGTTCTACCTTTATCCCTGATTCTTACCTGCTAAAATGACCTTATAGAAGCAAAGTGAGAGACCATATCAAGGTTAGTGGATGACAATGACAGGTTATGCTTACTAAATAATTCTTAGAAGCAATACCACTATGGAATAAGACCATGCTGATATCACTGGCTGACCATAACAGTCCCCATTTAGTGTAGGTTACCACAACAGGAATTTTAATAGTCAAATGGATTTAGAAAGAGCTAGAATTCTTTTGTTAGTTAAAGAAATAGAAAGGAAAATGACTGGCAAAATGTTGCCGTGATTCGATTTTGCTCGACTGTGATTTAGTTCCTCAGAAGTGACTTACTGACATCAAAATGTGATGACAGCACAGTTCTGTGTGAAGTGATGCATGAACAACAAAGACAGCAGGACTGTGTTTTCTTGGCACTAAACTCATATTACTTAGATTGAAGTAAACCAAATTGTATGAGTAGAAAACCAGCAGTGTTTCCAGTCATCAATTTCCAAAAATGTTCAGATGTACAAAGATATGCATACAAATGCACATACATATATATTTTATATATACAGTGTTACAGTGTATATATATATATATATATATATATATATATATATATATATATATATATATAAAACACCGACAACGAGAACACCGAGACTGGAAGATTGACAACTGAGATGACCAACGGTTTAAAAGCCCAACACTGAGAACACCGACATGTTAAGGTAAGTGTGCGATATTGACAGACTTTAGGATTAGGGGCGGGTTAAGTGAGTTAGGGTTAGGGTGCGGGTAAGGTAAGTGTGCAATAGTGACAGACTTTAGGGTTAGGGGCGGGTTGAGTGAGTTAGGGTTAGGGCACGGGTTAGGTGAGTGTGTGATAGTGACGGACCTTAGGGTTAGGGTTTGGGTTAAGGTTAGTGTATAGATAGTTGTGTATGTAAGGTTTAGTTTAGGTTTGTAAGGTTTTTGTTGTGCTTGTGTTGTGTGTGTGTTTTTCGGAAAAGGTATTTGTTTCATTTTGTTGATTGTCGGGATTGTGGTTTGTCAGGCATGTGAAGTTTCGTGCTTTGAAACTGTTGGTCATCTCAGTTGTCGATCTTCTGGTCTCGGTGTTCTCATCAGTGTTTTGCGTGTCGGTGTTTTAAAGTGGATCCATATAGAGATATATATATATATATATATATATATATATATACATATACAGTAGATATATATATATATATATATATATATATATATATATATATATACAGTAAATATATATATATATATATATATATACAGAGAGAGAGAGAGATATCTATCCTTCTATCTATCTATATGTACATACATTCAAAGGTTATTTATACAGAGGTTAACAAAGAATAAAAAAATATGTCTCACATCACTACAGACATAGAACTGCAGAGCACACAAGTGTTCATCTTAGAGCTTTATCACTGTAGTTAAGTAGTAGAAAAGCAGGTTACATACATATTCATACATACAATATGTCTAATGTACTTGACAGATTATTTTAGCATTTAGGTTTTGCCCACATTTCTACCTGGAGTCTCATTTTATTCTGTATATATACTGTGTTTTTTTTTCCATAACTAACATTTTAATGCAGGTTTGCTTAGTTTAGGATAGGAGTCTACATGACTACTGATCTTACTTAAACAATGATCAGGCAGGCTTGACCTAAAATCATGCAGACAGCCAATGACATTTTTCATATGTATCACTTAGATCAAAGATGACAGGATATCATTTGCAGTGTCTTACAAAATGTCAAACAGCGGTGCACTAAACCTACTAAATCTTTAAGCAAAATTAAACAATGCTGGGAGCAGAAGAAACTTTATAGCTTTTAGCAGCTCAGTGACTTGGATTTTTTTTCTTTTAACAGATTACAGATCCTTCCTCTTTTTATTCATACATTATCCACTTATACAGAGGCACAGAGATTTAGAGCAAAACAAGACAGGTAGGTGCTGGAATTGTAGTACATATATGATGTTAGGATTAATGCACAGCAGTATTAGGTAACTACAGCCCACCAGCAGACTATATGCTTCTTATCGCCTTGTTTTAACAGCTTACTTCATAGTGCAGAATGCACGTCATGATCCATAAAGCCAGCAGTAAGCCAACAAAAACAACTGTTCTATCTCATTAAAAAACATCACATTACTTCCTTCTTTATTCTGTCACCTATTATCCTTGTTTTCTCATATTTCACAACATTTGTTTACTATCTCATTAAATCTGTATGTTAGCATATGCTGTTAAAGGGTCTATAATAGAATGTCGACTTTTTAAAACGTTGAATGTTCTAATATCGACCCCTATTCAGCGAACGCTGACAATATCGAACATGCAGAACAGCAAATTTTTTCCCAGGGAAAAAAATTGCTGTTCCGACACACATACACACAACACAAGCACACCAAACAAACAGCAATCCACACACATACACCTAAAATCCTACATCTAACCCTACACTAAACTGTACATACACCACTAGCTATCCACTTACCTTAACACAAACCCTAACCCTAAGGTCCGTCATTATCGCACACTCACCTCACCCGCGCCCTTACCCTAACTCACCTACCCTGCCCTAACCCTCACGTCCACACAATCGCACACTTACCTGGCCCATGCTCTAACCCTAACTCACCTACCCCGCACCCTAACCCTTACGTCCACACAGTCGCACACTTACCTGATCCTGACCCGTAACTTTCCACCACAGTGCTGAAAATAGCGAAGCCACAGGAATGGCCAACCGAATTCCTTCCCTAGGAAGAAATTTGGTGTTCTGCAGCTTCACTATTTTCAGCGTTTGCTGTATAGGGGTTGATATTAGGACATTTGAAGTTGTGAAACTTCGATGTTCTAATATAGACCCGCTGTTAAGAACTACACTTGCCTCTGATATGCTCATACATTATAGCAACATGTAGAAGTCATGTACTTTGACAAACATCATCCCCTGAAGTAAAATAATTATTGCTTCTTTTTTCTAGAAAGATCTATGGGAAACAGTGTGAATATCCATTGTTTATAAAACAGAGTTAGACCACTTCCATAGATGTTAGATCCTAGTGCATGAACCTGCTTCCATCTTCCTTTGCAATAGGTCACAACCGCATTAAATGCTAAAAGTCCCTAATCTTCTCAACAGAAACATCATATTATTGATCTCTTAAATCTGACACCCTTTATTCGACAATCTGGGTGATAAGTGTAGGCAGAATGGGATTTTCTGATAAAAGTAAGGACAAGACAGAAGGAGGGATGGAGCCTGTCCCATTCCAGCAGTGGGCAGTGAATGTAAAAAGGTGCAAGGTCTTTGGTGTTTCAGAATATATGAATGTGTCTTTCGGCTTTTCCCGGTTAGGGGTTGCCACAGCGGAACTCCGGTCTGCTAATGATTGGCAGTAGATTTTTACGTACTGGCTTGCCAGGCCTAACGCACAACCTTCAACGAAGAAATGCCCATTCACGCATGTCGCTACACAGAAGACGCTCTAATGAGTACAAAAATCTCACTCAGCCTATCCTCAAAAGCTAACCCCTAAGTATGGCTTTTTGGGATCAGATTTTGTTGAGGTGAAGGTCCTAGTGCACTGCAAATGATATCCTGTCATCTTTGGCCTTAGTAATAAATATGAAAGACGGCATTGTCTACTAGCATGCAGAGTCAAAAGTGTTATGGTAGTGAGAAGGGCAGCTGCTCCTGGTGTAAGGTGTTAGACAGTCAACAGATGCCAGTCATTTGGTAATGCAGTAAGGACTTCATTTCCATAGCAGCATTTCTCAATCCTAATACAGAAATGAATGCTGATATTATTTTTGTACTCAGAAATTAAGTGCTTCAGTGCTTTGTGTGTGGTATATGTTGTAGCAAGCCACTTGTTACAAAAGTAACAACTGATTTGTTTAAGCTTTTAACAATAGAAAGTATTTTTTAACCTTTTTTTAAGCTCCTCAACTTAGAGTTGAGGGGCACCAAATCGGTAAGTGGCACTTGATAAACCAGCTACGGCATGTCGTCAAACCAAGTCTGTCCGATCCCTAAATCAGTGAGTGGTACCAGGCAGTTGATAAACCAGCTATGAAATGTCTTCAGATTAAGTTTGCATGATCCCCAAATCAGTGAGTGTTACCGGGCACTTGATAAACCAGCTACAGCATGTTCTCAAACCAAGTTTATCCGATCCCCAAATCAGTGAGTGGTAACAGGCACTTGATAAACCAGCTACGGCATGTCCTCAGACCAAGTTTGTCTGATCCTCTTTTACATATTATGCATCATATATTATATTATTTTCTGTTTCTTCCTTTCTGTTGTCCAAGCAGTTTGATCCTATTACCTGGGAATCTTCTTTCTGTGTGTATTATATGCTGCAACAGCAATTGTTAAGCTTTGAACTGTTTCCAGTTCTTCTTCCATTCACTGTTATCTCAGGAAACACCCTACTCTAAACATTAGTAAGTTTTTTGATGAGTCTTTCTTTGCCCCCGCCATTACATAGCATCTCTGGCTGGAGAACTAAACACCACATATTCTTACATAACCAAATCTTACGTAAACATAGCTCTGAAGTATTGCTGCCATTTTATCCATTTCTCTGAGGTGCCTCAGTCATGGAGTTAGAAGATAAACATTCTGGTAGTAGAAAATACTAAGGAGCTTCCCCTGTGACATCATTGTAAGGAGCTTCCCCTGTGACATCATTGTAAGGAGCTTCCCCTGTGACATCATTGTAAGGAGCTTCCCCTGTGACATCATTGTAAAAGCCACACTTAAAACTCTGCTTCTGAGGTTAGTCCGAGTGAGATTTTTGTGCTCGGTGATATGTTGTAGAACCAACGATCGTGCACCGTTTTCATTCATTGTTCAATGCTGCAGTAGGAAACGTTCCATTTCTATTTCTATTTTGGCCTTTCTTTTATCAGATTGTCCCCTTCTGACTGCACTCAGATACCTGTTTTCTTTAGGCAGTCTTTCCTGTGTAGATTGCTAAGAAGTCTATCACTTCTCTATCTGAACTCAGCCTTTTCTCACTGAGAACAACTCATTATCCCTACAATATCCTTTCAGCTGGTTATTTCCTTTTAGAAATATTTCATTCTCTCATATGAAACTATAGAGCTTTAGGCTTTTTACTCCTGTCAGTTTTTCAAACCAAATGATTCTGTTTATTTTTGTTAACCTGAGCTTAATACAGAACATTTTTTTTCAGTCATCTTTGTTAAGACCCATTACTGATAAACCAAGGTGAATGCCTGGTACCTCCCATATTAACCATACTGCTTTATGATCCCTAAAAACACCATTATTGAACTTGACTTCAGTCTTCCCACCTACTTTTCAATCTCTTGCGCACAACCATATAATATACTGTACGTCTGGATCTGTGTCACCCAGGAACTCAATTCTTTCTGATCTCTTGTATCTTATCTAATGTAACTTTTACCTCTTTTCTTTCCAAATGAGCTACCTTATTAACACATAAAACTTGTTTAGTCCTTCAAAATTATGTTAATAAGCAGATATCTCTTACATGAATACAAGTGCAGTTTCATGGCCAGCAACAGTGTTGCTGGCCAGAAAACCACTTAAAGCAGCACAAACAACTACAGACATGCAGCCATGTTTACCTGCAGGCAAACTAGTTCCGTGTGATTGCACGGACAGCCACAATGATTACCATGGATTAATACAAGGCAGTGCATAAACTACACATTACACAAAAGCATAGTCAGTGCAGAGTACTGTGGAAACCTGTTTTAGGCAAACAGAATAAACATTTTGGTGAAGATTAGCAAGGGTACATAGGCTGCATTATATATAATTATTCTGAGGAAGTGTGTGTATTGAAAAGGACCACATACATGAATTATAGGAATGAATACAGGCAAGTGAAATATGGTAATATACAGCAGAGGGCATGTCAATGTATGTACATCACAAAGACAAGACAGTTGTAGCATGAAGAGTAATCACATATCTATATGATAGTATGTATTGCACCTCCTGTGTGGGCATCATCACAAAGTTATTGTACATTATGTGACTATCACAAAAGGTCACATATCTGTGGAGATGATTGGTTGTGATATAAGCATCCTGACATGATCACTGGAGAGGACATTTATCAAGGATGTTATATACACTAGGGGTATGTGCATATTGTGAAGCTGTGCAAAATGAGTTGCTTGAATATGAATGTAATGTCAGCATAGTTCTCGACCAAGTGGGACACATAGCAACAGGTTCAATCTGTGTCATTGACATGAAGTATGTGATTGTGAGTTGGCATACATGTTCTGCATGAACACACTCATACAACTGTCATGATTTATCAGTAATCTATAAGGGGAATCAAGCACATCTTCCTCAATAAATAACACCTTTTGGAGGTGTAAAAAGGGACACTCTCACACATTTAGTTTAAATTATGATCAATCCTGGCTAGTGGAGAGATTTTCATGTTATATATGCCACAATCCACACTTACACAACTATAACTCATGCCATCAATGCTGTCAATCAGGTGTGTATTTATTGGGTACATCACAGGAACAAGTATCACACATGCATCTTGTATAACACCTTGAAGGCAGCTCTGCACTGTCAACTCCTAATGGTCATACAGCAAAAATAATACATAGGTACGGTCAAAAAGATGTGTGGTAGCTCACTGTGGCAAAAGTGAATGTTTGAGTAAATCGTCCCTGGAAGATGTGTTCTGAGGTACATACAAAAGGGTGTATTGCACTCAATTATTGCTGTGATGACCACTGAGAACAATGGGACTATAATGATCATTTGATCTGGATGTCCTGCACATACTCAGGAGTTGTGCTACATACAAGGGATTAGTCACCACTGTGGCCACATGCTTGTGGAAGTTCTCTGTACTATCTGCCTGAGTACACAGGTCACATACCATTTGGTCTACTCATAGGGGTGAGCTGTCTATATTGTAATCAGCTTGTGTATTTGCTTTCATAAAAGAAATAATCCCCCATGCATTTGTGTTCATATACTGTGTCTCCATGGCTCTGGCAACAATCTTTTGTGCGTGTTTAACACTGCCTGCATTTTACCAATACAAATCTTGGATTGGAAGCTGGTTGGACACAGGATGTTTAGGTTTGTTTTGGCATCTCAGACTTAAATAATGAACAGGAAGGGTTTGGAACACAATCTTGAGGTACAGATCTGGTCACTGAAGTCTGGATAGAGATGACATCACACACTGTGACATAATGTGTCCTGTATGTGATACATTTCTCTACACACTTGGTGATGTTGGTGTTTATGTCCACTTGAGGCAGTTGCTCTCTAATACATAAGTGTGGATTTGTGTCAGATGTCTTGGCCAGGTCAAGTTATGCAGGATGATAGTGCTGATGCAAGCCCCTGGTGACCTTCTTGAAGACATCGAACAGATTTAACAGACATGATGTAGCCTTAACAAATCAAATATGGGTTTGGTACACAGTACGGAGATTACTTGTGTCCTTTTTGATAAGATCAATGATGACTTAGTCTGCCTCACAGATTAGGAGAATCAGGATTATGAGTCTATAAGTCTATGCATCGTGTGATGAGCCCCCCTGTTCAGAAGGAACAACTGCTGCTGTGCACCCTTCTATAAAAACATAGGCTGTCTGGAGGATGTGTTTAAGTAAGGATACAACTGTGTTTGGTAGGTCAGGTTTTAAGTCACACTATAGGTAACCTGTGATGTTGTCAGGGGCCATTGATTCTATGCTATTAGCCGTAGAGAGCACACAGATGAACTGCTCTCCTCAGAAGACAAATTGGCTGATGGCCATTAGCAACAGGAAGATGAAGTATGAGACAAACTGTCGGCTAGCAGATTACTTCTTTTCTCCATTTGAGTAAGGCTGGTGGCAATCAACAAACAGCTCTGCTCTATGTTGTGCATTCCCCTTAACATTTCACACTTAAATAAATAAGTGATTTGTAACAACACCTCTAAATACACCTTGTTTATACATGACATGCCACACAGTGGCACTGTTCACACAGAAGTCTAGCAATGTCATGGAATTACATCAATTGAACAACATATGCCTATATGTTTTTTACTGGAAAGCTGTATTTGAGTGGCCAGATACAATATGACACATTACAAATGAGTTGACTGCAGGTAATGCAGAACAATAACTGACACAAATGCTAACAGCCATAATAAATACTGTTGGTGACTACCTCAGTAATTCTTGAGAATATCAACACAATTGCACATACAATTAATTACACAAGGTTGCAAGTGAATAAAGATGTGATATTTTTGTGTATTTCACAACATGTGGATGAAACAAAATGTATGTACCCACGTAATTTATATGGATGCATGTCACAGAGTATTTCTGATGGTAGGTATACACATGCATACATGTGGCATACTGCAAGTGTTACTGTGATGGTTGAATGATATATGCATAGAATGTTGATCTACTGCACTACAAAAACACATGCCTTACTAAGTCAACAATATACACAATATTATGCCAGAGCTTTGGTTCTCGTGAGGCATATTACTACAGCTGCTATAGAATTAACATGTAATCAAATGTCAGTAGCAGCCATCAATACATTAGCTCACATCACAGATTGTAATACCCACTTGTAGGACTACTGTACACCCACACCTCAACATAGCACATGTCGATGACAGCAACTTTGACATGTGAAATGTTCATAGGTGTATTGGATAATAGTATGCTAATGGGCAACATCACATAAATTCATAGCCATAATTTTACCTTTTAAAACAAACTCCATATATCTATATCATGGAAGATGGCAATTTTATGTGTGTATGTATGTATTGTTTTGATTGCAGTACATACTGCCACTGTCCATATGGGACATGTGCACCACACCATGACAAAATTAAAAATCGCACATGCAGTGGTCTGGAGATGGTGTATATGCATATGTGACATGAAGACATCCACCACTCCTTTGCAGAAAAGATGTTATGTGGCCAGATGAAAAAAGAGGGTGGTGGATGCATGGGGCTATGTTAAAGGTTCTCCTAAGTGGTAGTGAAATTAATGTGATTCACGAGATCATACAATGACAAATAATGTACTACCAACCACTGACACAGCAGTAGACTGGGTCTGATTTCATAGGTTCATAGGTTCATAGGTTCATACTAGGCTACCTGCCCTGGGGCATTTATAAGCCTAGCCCGATTGTGTTTGGCTTATGCCACCCCTTGATTTGAGTATACTGTGCCCTTTTTAAAGTTTAGTTTACTGTGCCTCTGTTTAATAGTGACACGGAAGTAATCCCCGGGACAAACCTACGATCCCCCATCCACTCATCAAGATTCTTCTTGAAGAGAGTCAGTGAGGTGCTCTGTCTAACATGAATTGGAATTCTATTCCAGAGCGAAGGGAGCCTCTGGGTTATGAATCTGTCCCTCCAGCATGTTCTATTTATTTCTGTGCTGAGGTTCAAGTCCCTCGAGCGCGTGGCTCTAAGGGATTTAGATTTACTGAGGTGGAGCATGTCCATTAATTCTGGGTTGGACATAGCTTTATATGTCAGGCATAGATCGCCTCGAAGTAGGCGGTATGCAACTGAGTAGGGCTGGAGTTTTTTTAACCGAGCAGCATATGGCATCTGTTTGAGTCCCTTGATCCTCCTGGTGAGGTACTTTTGGGGTCTTTCTAATTGCTGCAGGTGTTGGGTAAAGTACATCCCAAAGGGGGCATTGTATTCTATGATGGGCCTGATGAGGGATGAATAAAGGGGCACGATTACCTCTCTTGATCTAGATGTGAATCCTTTCATGATGAGGTGGGCTATGTAGAAGGTCTTTCTAACCACTTTGGCAATGTGGTTGTCAAAGGAGAGATTGCCATCAACTTGGGTCTCCAGATCCCTAATTACTTTCTCTGTACTTAATGGGTTACCACCTATGTGGTAATTTGTGGGCACATTGTTTTTGCCAAAGGGTATGACTATACACTTTTTGGCATTTAGCTTTAGACCATGGCTCTGGCACCAGTTATCCATCTCTGCAAGACCTTTTTGAAGGATGTTTGTGTCAGCTGGAGAGTCGATTATGGCGCCCAGTTTGCAGTCATCTGCGAACTTGGTGAGCCATAGTCCTCCCACGTTGGCCTGTACCTCAGAAAAGTAAATACCGAACAAGAGAGGTCCCAGGACAGAACCTTGTGGGATGCCACTTGTGACCGATTTCGAGTCTGACATGGCCCCAGCAACTCTGACTCTGTGGGTTCTATCTTTGAGCCAGTTTGCGACCCATCTTGTGACATAGGGGTTTATATTTAGGCTGGATAGCTTATCTATGATGCCCGAGTGGGGTATTGTGTCAAATGCCTTTGCGAGGTCCAGATAGGCTGTGTGGACTACCTTCCCTTCATCTATGGCCTTGGTGACTGTTTTGAAGAAGTCGACCAGGTTCAAAAGGCAGGATCTGTCCTTGACAAAGCCAAATTGGGTAGGATCTAGTGTCTGTAGGTCCCCAATGTCTTTGTTTATGAGTTCTATGATGATCCTCTCCATAGCTTTGCAGACTAGGCTAGTCAGGCTTATGGGGCGATAGTTTCCAGGGTCCACAGAGGTGCCACCTTTGTGGAGTGGGACCACTGTTGCTGTACGCCATTCTTTGGGCACATATCCTGTAGTGAGGCTGAGATTGTACAGCAGTTTTACTTGAGGGATTAGTTCTTCTTGGAGTTCATGTAGGATGCAACCCGGGACACCATCTGGTCCCATGGAAGCAGTGTTTTTTGCTTTGGAGAGGGCGGCCTTCACCTGAGCATCAGAGATGTTTGGGAGGCTGCACTCTGCTGGGATAGATACTTGCTCTTTTGGGGGGGGTGGAGAAGTTTGCACTGAACCTGTCTGCCAGGATATTGGCAATGTCTGTGGGTTCAGTGTATTTTTTTGTCGTTTAGAATCAACTCAAAACAAGTCTGGGAGTTGCATCCCAGGTTCCTAACATAACTGAAAATAGCCTTATGATTGTCTTTAGTGTCCTGTGCAATTTTTCTCTCAAAGCTGGCCTTGGAGGATTTTATGAGGGATCGTAATTTTTTGCTAGTACTGATCAGAGATGCCTTCCCTTTTAGGGATTTTGCTCTATCATGTAGTAGCTTCCTCCCTTTGTTGTACAGTTTATTTATGGCTGGGGTCCACCAGACTGGACGCCTGCCTTTGGATGACTGGGTCTTGATTTTGTTTGGGATAGCATGATCCATGCATTCCTGGAGATGTCCGTAGAATGCATTTATATAGGATTCTGCAGTTTGGGCCATAGTTTCCACTGGCTCTGGGGCCTTGAAGGATTCCACATTGGTTTTGAGAAGTGTGAAGTTCGCTTTTGACAAGTTTTTCACTGTGGTTTTCTGGGCTGGGAGTGGGGTCGGGATGTGGATATCCAGTGAAATTAATTTATGGTCTGATCTTACCAATAAAGCATATACTTCTGGTATGGAGCATAGAGTCCCCATGTTGGTAATGATCAGGTCTAGTATGTTTTCCCCTCTTGTGGGAGTGGTGACTAGTTGTTCCATAGCATTTGAGTTTATAAATTCCAGGAACCTTTGGGCTAAGGTGCTGGGGCTTGAGTAATGCTCCCAGTCTATGTTTGGGTAGTTGAAGTCACCCAATATAATGGTGTTCGGAGAGATCTTCATGTTCTCCAATGTTTTCATTAAAGCCGAGAGGGATTCCTGACTTTGAGAGGGTGGTCTGTAGGATGCTATAAACTGAAAAGCAGTCTTGACCACTGTCAGTTGCACATGGATGGTCTCCGATACTTTGTGCAATGCCACTAACCTGGAGGTGTGGATATCCTTGATAAATATGGAAACTCCCCCTCCTTTTGTGGTTCGGTCCGGGTTTTGGGGCCGAAAAGCATGATATGAGGTATAACCTGGTAGTGCTGGGGTGCTCTCTGGAGCCTTGAACCAGGTTTCTGTCACTGCACAGATATCGATGTTCTCCATACTGAGAAGAGCTTCGAGTGCATGCATCTTGAGGTTAAGACTTCTGGCATTTAGCAGCATTACCCTTAGTTTCTTGTTCCTTGTGCTGTCTATGGAGGTGGGTTTGACTTTTGAGCCTTGCCTAAAAAAGGCACTATGGGGGTGGCAAGAGCCTTTGCCAATATCCGAAAGCCCAGGGGTGACAGGTGCAAGCCATCCCTAGCGAAGCAATGTGGCTTGTCGAGCATGTCATCCCAGGCTGACAGACACTGGATCCCCTTTTTATGACACCAACATTTTAGCCAATTGTTAAAATCGATCATTTTGTCTTTATACTGTGGCATCATTCTAGGTGAGGGTAAGATGCTGCTCAAGGTCAGGGTCATACCGGCCTGGGCTACATGATCAGAGAGCTCCTCTATGTCTCTTTGCATGTAGTCAAGGGAGGTACGTCTCAGGTCATTCACGCCAGCATGTACAATGACTGAGTCATATTTGTATTTGCTTTGGAGTGACCTGAGTGCTTTGAACATTACACCTGTGTATGTATAGAAGATGAATGCCATACAATGTACACTAGCACTACCACATACATCTGACTTTAACACTGTCACGTTGCACTTTATGGAGTATGACAGCATCATTGTATGCTAAGAACAGCATGGTGGGAGGAGTGTCTGACATGGATGCAGAGTCACATCTTGGTGTAAAATTGTCTGAAAAGTAACATTTGAAACTATACATACTCAAGTTGCCTGCTGCAAGATTCATACCTCTCAACTTGGAAACATCAAAAAACTGGAAAAAGGTCCATGAAAAATAGATACAAATCTGTATGCTGATCAACATACAATTTGCATACATAAGTAACCCCACCCACTCCAATGGAATTGTGGGATACCATCTACTAGTACATAATTAAAGAACATTTACCAAAATCTGGACACATAATGCAAAAGGATGACTCTATTGTGGCTTCAAGTGCCCAAGAGGATTGTAAGATCTAAGCTTAATAGTCACAAAGCCATTATGATTATCAGAATGAATTGCACTACATGGAGGCATCAGGTTTTCAGAACAGTGAAATGCTAGAGGTGTTCCACTGATCCTAGTGCAGACAGAGTTCAGCTAGCCTCATGTTCTACTGTTAGTTTACGAATAATAGCTATTATCTTCAGAAAATGTTGACATATCACACAAATAAGCCATATATATAGACAGGAATTCTTTGAAAAGTACTACATAAAGTCATTTGTAGACACTAAAAGGAGACCAAGAAAATGCACCAGAAAGAAAAGGCTGTTTCAGTCAAAGAGCTCTGAATGAACAAATACACTTCTTTGTACAGTCTAGCTCTCTAGGACACCAGTGGTTGTATGATTATTGCTTCCAGGTGTACAGATACCCTGACTAGACATTGTTCCTTTTTGAAAGACTTAAATGACTTTGATCATGCTGATATTCAGACAGTGACCATCATATTGCAGCATAAACATTTCCTTAAAAACTTGCACATACTCACAGAAGGACACCCGTGCAGATGAAACACATAACCAGAACTATAAAAAAATGGTATATCTTAATGATTATTTATAACCAAATCAAATGCACCCAATAGCCATTTGAAAGGGGTTTTCAAATGGCTATTGGGTGCATTTGATTTGGTTACTGGTGACATTTGTGCATCCTGGAGCTATCGTTTGTGGTGGTTAATGATTATTTATGTTACACTGTCTTAGCATTTATTTATTTTTTCTTACAGGTTGCAGCATTTGAACATACTGTCTGCCTGCTAATGAGTTTTGTTTTTACAAGCAAGAAACAAAACTGACATTATTTTCTTTTGCTGTTCCCAGAAAACGTATCATTTATTTTATTATAAGCAGGTAGGTGCTCTGTGCCATATACATTCTATTTTTATCAAAAGTAAATCAAAGCACAAAAAAATAACAAAAGTAATTATAATATGTAGGACAAACAATGGTTACTGTGTTGTCCAAGCAATAATATGAAGCATCAGAAACAGTGATAGACTGGAGTTCAGAGGAGGAGCTATCAAAAGCAAACCTAATAATATGCCTAAAAAAAGCTTGCACAAAATGTGCATGTGTTGATAATTCACTAAGTGAATCACACATGTAACGTGAGATCTTCCAAGTATTTTAAACAGGTTGAGAGAGAGATAATAGTTGCCTTAGGCCCCTTGAACACGAAACATATATGTGTTCTTTGATATACCTTCCTGATTTATTAAATTATATTCCTTGTATAATAAAGCACACTCGTTAGAGTGCGTTTTAAATGTATTGTTTTGAACATTTTTCCAGTAAGCAATGAAACGAAATGTATGAACGAATAGTGACAAAACTGCCCACTTCAGAACATTTCCATCATAAAAGTCTATTCAAACTTCTGTCATTACAATCCACCAGGATCAGTAAATATGCACAATCTCTGCAGAAGTAAAACTCCTCTAAATAATTCCACATTAAAGAGATCTGTAACTAATGAAATGGTTTCATTGTTTCATCTACAAATAAAGTACCTGTTGCCCTTGAATAAAATGCCTATGTCACAGTAAAAAATGATAAGCTAGTAATACTGCAATAGGGAAAGGGTGGCAAACTGATAACAGGTTCATAGTTACCAAAGGAGGACATTCTCAGGACCACAGCATCCACCCCCTTTAAAGTACAACAGTACAGTATCAACAATCCATCTATATACTGTGGGAGTAGAACTCCCAGCCTTCTATATCAAAAGCAAGCATACTACCTGTTGTGCTACTAACAATGCAAACAGTCTTAGCATAAGCAGCACTAAAATTTCTCTTCCCTTGAAGCTCTCACATCTCTGTAAAAGCCACTTGACACTCAACTATATCTCTCAACTTTGCAGTACAAGAAATCCAGAAAAAGGCAAAATTTATTGGGGGAACAAAGGCCCAAAATCAGGGACACATTTTAAATATTACTTGTATAATCTTAGAAAGTTGCTAAAATAAAATGTTTTGTGTTAATATGCATTTTCTGAAAGACAGGAAGACTGAAAATTAAATGAATAATATTTAATGAATTCAGTTCTCATTGATTTGCCAGAAAACCACAAATTTTAAGAGGAACAGACCAAAAGTATGAGCCAAACATCTGGACAGTTGAAAGCTATGGACTCAACTCCTTGAATTACACGTGGTGGTATGGTAGACAATTCAGGCTCTTGTTTCTTATACCTAGCTACAGGGTTTGAGCCTGAGTAATACTAACCACCGGGTATATGTAACTGGGGCATTTACACACACACACACACACACACACACACACACACACACACACACACACACACACACACACACACCCTGCTGTCCCAGCTATGGGGCTGTTACACACACTGCTATGCCAGCTATGGGAATGTTTTACACACACACACACACACACACACACACACACACACACACACACACACACACACACACACACACACACACACAAGCACACACACACACACACACTGCTGTCTCAGCTATGGGACTGCTAATGTCCTTAAAAGTAGAGTAAAAATACAGTTACAGTCCCAACGTAAATAACTTACATACGTACCTGCAGAGATTGGACTCTGCAGCAGCCTGCACTGGGTCTTGGGATTGTTAAAAGATAAACTTAAGAACAGCTTTTCTATTTGCTGCTGTGCTATCCTGCCCCATAGGTCAGCCAGGTGATAAAGTAAATATAGTCCAACTGAGGTGAGCCAAGTCTCTGTCAGTCTGCCTGATGTCATCACTGCATGCATGCACCTGGGATGCATGATGACAACCAACCAAAATAAAAATGAAAAAAATCAGAAATTGAAGGGGGGGTGGTCACTTGGAATTCATGACTCCCCATTATTTTGCCCTCAAACCAGTAAACAGTGAGGAATTGAGAGGTATCCCTAAGTATCTAAGTCAAGAAATCTGAGAACACGGTGCTTAATGTTACTGTCACAGTACAAGATTGACTTGAATACTGTCAGAGTGCATGTTATACAGGACAACACCATTAGTGTATGTTACAAGAGGATGTTTGGAAGAGGGTCTGACACAGCTATGGACTCATATGGCATTCTAAAATTGCCACCATACTGATTGTTAAATGCCCACACAAACCATTTGACTGCAGTGAGAAAAGAAACCCTACCAAACTATATCCAAGGCATAGTACTTAAACACAAGCTAAACAGCACAAGCCTGGCTTTTTGAGTGTCAGACAACACTATATAGCTAATCCCTTAATGAGAGGATGATGGTAGTATGAGTGCCTCATGTGCTGTTCTAAAATGGTCTCTTGAATGTGAGCCAACTGAACACAAACACACACCGGTGAGATTAGAACCACTACCTAACTAGGTACACCAGCTAGAGAACTCAGTACTTAATGCAATTGCCATAGCACAAGTCTGGCTTTTTCAATGCTGCTGGGAAATTTATAGTGGACAACATCATCATTGCATGTTTGAGAGATGATGCTGGGAGGCCTATATGAAATGGATGGTATCCATGTACAACCATCAACATTTTTGTATTCTATGGGACTGGATTGCTGACAGTAGGACATACACTTACACTTCTCTGATTAAACACACACACCCCAGTTGACTGCAGTAAGATTAGAACTCCTACCAACTAAATACACTAGCTAGAATATTAGTACTTAACACAGGTGCCATAGCACAAGTCTAACTTTTACATTTTTGCTGAACAATTTCTAGTGGATGACATCCTCAAAGGATTTTTGTGAGAAGACATGTGAGGCCTGCATGAAATGGCTGGCTATCGATGTACGACTGTCAAGATATTGGTTCTGTGTGGGACTGGACTGATGATAGTAGGATACAGACTGATGTTTCTCTGACTATGCCCACACATGGACACATGCATAGAGAAACACATGTAATTTGGCTGGTTTGCTAATTTAACACACATGTAAGTATTTTGTTAACATCTGCAAAACACGGTATTTAATAATTGCAAGTATGTTTTTGCCTTGTGATAGTGGTCTTTATAGATGATGCCATCATCATTTTATGATATGGGCAACATATCCTGTTATGAGAGTGATGTGCAAACTGTGGGTGTACTACTTCCTGTCCTGTTTCCAATGTGCAGGTATAATTTAAGAGACAGCTTGTCAAATTAGATGCAGAAAGCTGTAAGGAATGCATGTAGCAAAAATGAGTCATACACAACTGTTTCCCAGTATGTTGTGTACACTACACACTTATTGTCACATAAAGTCGCAGACATATTTTGTGATCAGCATGGATGCAACTGTGCATGTATGTGTGTTCATATTTGTGAAAAATTGCTGTCTACATTAATACATGTATAATCCTATCTGAATGTCTATTGCCATTATAAAAGTGTACATGGTATGTAATGATGCAGCCTTTTTTCTGTAGTGTAGTTGACATTTGGGAACTAGTACCGACATACCGAGTTTCAAGTGCGAGACTCGGTGTAAATATGTGTTCAGTCAGTAAAATTTCCTTTCCTTTTGTTTGTGTTTTTACATGGATTTTAATGGGATGAAGACTAACTGGGCAGTAAACATAAGTACTACATGCTAATAAGCACTTTCCATTGCACAATGCCGAGCAGCTGGTTTGAACAATTGATGGCAAAGTGTTTGCTCTTGTGAAATACACATTTAAGGACTCCTACTTGAAGTTGAGAAGTAGTTATCCATACTGGCTATGGTAGACACAGCTAACAGGAACTATGGTGTCCATAAGTAGCTCATATCGGAAAGCTGTGTCATAAACTCTTAAACATTAATAAACTATTTATATTGCTTTACCTGTTTGCACATAGTTAAGATATAAGCAAATGCTGGTCTCTGCTTCATTGACTGAGAAATTTATGAGAGTTCTATTGGTTCACTTTTCTCCATGCAAAGCACTTTGAACAGTAATGAGTGGAAGAAAAACACCAGCTGCCTAGCTGTCTCTGTGGCTTCAGCTATAACAACAGTGAGTTCTTATTTTGAGCAAAGATGATACAGGGTTCGAATCCAGCTCTATTTAATTTTGTAGATAGGTATTCATGATATAAGTAAATAAATGCATGTGATAGTTATTGGAAATGGAGAGGGAATGACTACAGTGAAGTACTGTATTAAAACAAACAGTACTCAACTGATTTATGTGAACAGTACACATATGGATTTGCATATTTAAATGTTCAGCGGTCTAAGGTAAAGCAATATAAATAGTTTATTAATGTTTAAGAGTTTATGACACAGCATCCTGATATGAGCTACTTATGGACACCATAGTTCCTGTTATCTGTGTCTACCATGAGGCAGTCACCAAAGCCGTAGATGAGGGTAAGGTGGTTCACACAGCCTATCTTGACTTCGGCAAGGCTTTTGACACCATCTCCCATTCTGGAATTATAGCTAAACTCACTAAACTAGGTATAAATCCCTACGTCACAAGATGGGTTGCCAAATGGTTCACTAACAGAACCCACACTGTAAAAGTTGCAGACTCCAAATCTGACCTCAAAGCAGTGACAAGTGGAGTACCACAGGGTTCCGTCCTGGGACCTCTCCTGTTTGGTATCTACTTCTCTGAAGTACAGGCTAACACAGAAGGCCTCTGGCTAACGATGTTCACAGATGACTGCAAACTAGGAGCCATAGTCAAGTCCCCAAATGATGTGGACATCCTACAGAAGGGCCTCGCTGAGACAGATGCCTGGTGTCAGAGCCATGGCCTCAAGCTCAATGCCAAAAAGTGCAGTGTCATTCCCTTTGGTAAAAACTCTGTACCCATGAACTACCACATAGGCAGCAATCTACTTAACACTGAATGTGTGATAAGAGACCTTGGGACCCAGGTGGACAGTAGTCTTTCCTTTGATAGTCACATCACCATAGTAGTCAGGAAATCCTTCAATGTGGCACACCTCATCATAAATGGGTTCTCATGCAGGAAAAAAGAGGTCATTGTTCCCCACTGAAAGTCACTCATTAGACCCATTATAGAGTACAATGCCCCTGTTGGAATGTACCTCACAAGACATCTGCAGCAGTTGGAAAGGCCGCAGAAGTACCTCACAAAGAGGATTACTGGCCTCAAACAAATGCCCTACAGTGACTGCCTCAAAAAACTCCAGCTTTACTCCGTAGCATATTGCCTACTCTGAGGTGATCTCTGCCTAACATATAAAGCTATGCCAAACCCAGAGCTGTTGGACATGCTAAACCTAAAGAAATCCCAATCCCTCCAAGCTACACACTCTAGGGACCTAAACCTTGTCACCACAATAAACAGGACATGCTAGAGGGATAGATTCCTGTCCCAGAGACTTCCCATACTCTGGAACAGGCTACCCATCTATGTCAAGCAAAGTTCTTCATTAGCACTCTTCAAGAAAAATCTTGATGAGTGGCTGGGAAATAGGAGATAAACCCCAGGGATCACTTCTCTGTCTCAGCTCAACAGTGGCACAGGAAAATAACTTTCTTGGGTGGCGTAAGCCAGGGAACCTTGTTGGCTAGGCTTATGTAAGCCCTTGGGCCGATAGCCTAGTACCTACCTTTGAACCTAAATATTATGTGCAATTTTTAAAATGAATGCCTTTACTCTGCTTTAACTGCATGTTACTTTAGCACAGTGAGTTTAAGCAGCATTGCATGGAAGTAATCATACCATGCCATAGGACTTGAAGAGCCATTCACCATTGCTCAGCATTAGTGGGTGATACCAAACCCCGTGCAAGTGCAAATGCAAATGCAGAGGACAAAAAGTGAAGGGCTTCATTGAAAATTTATTATTTATGTGTGTGGCGTGTGATTCTATTTTTTGACCAGATTAAAAGAGTGAAAATAAGGTAGATAGGAAAGTGGTGAAATGGGAGGCAAGCAGGGGGAAACAGTGTAAAATGAACATGGACAGAATATTAGATGAAGTTGTACTGTCATCTCAGCAAAGATGGGTGACGACAACAGTGCAGTAATGTTGTATAGCTAATTAGACCAAATCAAGTGTGTTGAGAAGACACATGTGTGAAGTGGAGAGATATATATAGAATGTTATTTTTTTGGGGGGGGACAATTTTACTTCTATAAGACAAGAATGTTTGGTAAGGGATGTAGGTATGTCAGGGTCAGGTAAGAAGGGTTGGTGAGGAAGTGTAGGTAGACAAGCAGGACAAACAGGACAAGAGACAGGGATACAACAGGTTGGGAGACACCATGATTGGGGACAGGGAGGAGACATCAGATGTCCCATCCCCATCAAACATGGAGACTGTGAGAATTTAGTACTCACCATCAGAGCTGTCATCACCATCCCCCTCCTCAGCTTGCTGTTTTCTTTTGCTCAACATTTGAATGAGAACCTTCTCCATCTGGCTGAGGGGTGCACCAATGGTACTTAACAACGACCTCACACACCGTGCCTGGCATCTACTGGTGGGTGACAAAAGCAGCACCTTCACCAATACTCTTGTAGGGTAACACTGCACTGACTGCTGGGGTAATGCTACCTGATGTGGATGACTCAGATAGAGCAAGTGCTGCAGAGGCAGGACTGCCAGGTTGCATCCCTGATGTGCTGGATATCTGTTTGGCAGCCATTGGAGGGGTGACAGGCTGAGCCACACTGGTTGGAAAACCTCTCTGTGCTTGAAAACATTTTGTGAGTTGTCAGAAACTGATGACATTAAAATGTTGTGACTACACATATAAAAATTGAAAAATAGAGACAAAAGAAGATGCTTTCATATGTGCCACACAATAAATTACTACGATATAAATAATAATTTTACTTTTATATTAAGTATACTTTTTAACAACTAGAAACTATGACAGATGATTGTCACAAATAATCCTTACAATATGAATATATTGCACATATGCTTGATCAAATAATACAGATTAGGTTAATAGCATGGGATATATGCCAATTTTGTTGAAATTATGTGATATTTTTAAATTATTTTACAATATATTCATTATCTGTGGGGATGTGAACTCACAACATCTGAATATACTACTATAATTGACTCCTACAGTTGCCTTAAGGTACAGACTGAAGCATGCATGCCTGATTTTACAGTTAAGATACGCATGCTTAATTTTCAAATAATGTATGCAAGAGCAATACTTTAGATAAAATATTATATTGTTCTGCATACATACCCTTGCTTCCCTAAGTCTTTCCACATGTTCAGCATGTGCTTCCCGGTTTGCTATACTCTCCTGGGTTGCTGTAATAAAAAAAGGGAGAAAAAGAGATGAGCATTATGCATACCAGTCTTGCCTATCTCCAGCTTTGACTATTTGAGTATCTTTATCTGGTTACTTACACAAATGTGGGATGTCAGTAGTCCTAAACTCTTCCATCTGCTAATTGAGTTGTTCCTGCTTTCAACTTTTCAGGTTGTTACAATGCTGTCCAGTGCGTGTAATGCCAGTTGCACTGGAGGCAGCCTTGGCCAGACTGTTCCAACACTCTGATTTGTATTAAGACCCAGTATAGTCACCCTGCAACAGCCTATGGCGCTTTATAAGGAGTCCGGTGAATATTCGAGATTCCTCTACACCCCATATTTCAGCCCTAAATTGGGCACCTTCCCTTCTAGCTCCTGCCATGTCCATACAGATCAAACAGCGACAGTTAGAGTGCTTTCACGCCAATTCATATTATCTCATTTTTCAGCGAAATGTCCAAACCTGAACAACCATGCCAGCTGTGTTTGTGCCATGTTAAGTGGAGAGCAACAGTGCCAAACAGAGAGGAAGGCAGTATATGAAATAGGAAGGGTAATGTGACAGTTGTCATTAGTTTATGGGTCAGTCACTGCTGCAACTGCTAGTTGCTTATACTTTGCAGACATGTACTGGGTGTCTAAATTTTAATACCCGACACATTTTTGTGTGGCGTTACACACTGAAAAAAGTAATTTGTATAAAGTGGGATTCAAACCTATGTAGAACAGACAAAACATATTCTTTTGCATAGCTGTTTTTTTCATTCTTGTCACAGAAAAAGTGCTTGCAAGACATGGTCATTAATTATATATACACACAAAAGAGTTACGGGTTAATCATATATATGTATGACCTGACAAGGTCCTGACTTATGAATTCATGTGCATATGACTATCATTGGAGTACGAGGTCCCTCCAAGGCCAGAAAAGAACATTTTAATTAAAGAAACATAACTGTCTGTATACCCTCAATCACACATACAATTCATATGAGCTCCACTGCTATACATAGTTATTGTTATTTATCATTATGTTTAGATTGTTCTTCATTTTTAAGCATTGAGTGGACAAGCAATAATAACATTGGAATGTGCTTGATTAGAACTCTGGCTCACCTGTAAAGCAATCATTAACCATAGTTCTCAACCTCTAAGCACAAACATTCTGGACAAAAACAAAAATTATGGGGGGACAAAGCCCCAAAAATAGGAACAAATTTTAAACATTACTGTTATAAACTTTGAACATTGCCAGAATAAAAAGTTGTGTTACCATGCATTTTGTGAAGGATATGAAGTCTGAAACGCAAAGGCCTGTGATTCTTTAATGAATTCAGTCCGCACTGATTTGCCACAAAAATCCAGAAAGCCACAAATTTCATGAAGAAGAGACAAAACAATATGAGGTAAAAATTTGGACATTCTGTGAAAATCTGGACAGTTGAGAGGTATGTCATTAACATACTAGTTGCTATAGGGAAGGTTGAGCTACAGGAGTATTTTTTACAGTCATTACTGTGCAGAGTGCTCATTGTATCTGAGATCTTGTTTGTCAGACCTGCTCATTAGTTATATATATATATATATATATATATATATATATATATATATATATATATATATATATATATATATATACACACTAGAGAGTCAATTATCCAAACTAATTGGGACCTAGAGTAGTTTAGATAATCAGACATATAACTGAACCAGATAAAAAACTTCAGAAATCTTTTTTTTTTTCTCCATGCAGGGAATAAACTTTCCAACCATTCAGCGATTCCAGTAGACAATAGAGAATATTTTTCACACATGTGCGTGCTACAAGCTCAAAAAACATGTACAAGTGAATGCGTATAATGTTCACATATTCTGACTTCATGATTTTTCCTACCCAACTTTGGAAGGCTGCGTTCAGATAACTGATGTTTCAGATAATCGATGCTTGAATAATCGACTCTCTGCTGTACATTAAAGAGTTGAGTGTTTAATCATGTAAATGTGTGACGTGAAAGTTCAGAAAATAAATGTTTAATTTTAGAACCACAAATCTACTAATAGTCACAGTTAAACATTTAATATACATCTGATATCCTGTGTATGCTCAATGCGTCTGCTATAGATAGTTATTACTATGTGTAATTATTTTTCTAATGTTCATTTTTATACAAAGTAAACTGGAACAGCAGTGATGAAACTTTGGACTTTATTGTATTAGAACCCAAACTCACCTGTATTGCAGCCCTTAACTTACAACTGCTGCCACGGGAACAACTAGCCAGCAGGTGTATATTTTCACATTAATTACTATGTTTGTGTGCTGACTGCCATGCCACATCACTTAGCATGTTTGCACTGTAGCAAACCACACATGATACAGTCTATCCATTTTGAAACTGACAAGTGAGCAAAAGTGAGAAATGTATGCTGTTCACTTCAGTTTAAAAGCTTGCTATTGTGACATACCCATTGCAAGTAAGGTAGTCTGAAGTGCTGTTGTGCCTTCGGCCTCCCTACCAGTAATCATTCCCAGTTTCAATCCATTAGCAGCTAACAGTGAGGTAGTGCCTACACTATGTTTACACCAGATACATGAAGTCAAAAGTTTGGCACTGGCAATTCTAATGAGTTCACACCTCATTTGCATCTTCACTGTGCTCAGAGGCCTAAATCTATACTATAAAAAGGTAACTATGTAGCTAAGCAACTTGTAGGCGAGGAGAGTTGTGTATGTGGAGAACATTTAAAAAGACTGCTATAAATTTGGATTTATCTAAATAGAAGCCTTCTGATCTCATTAAGGTAAGATTGTATTTTACAAGTACATGCTATATTTGTTCACGTTACAAAGAAAATATGTTTTATCTATATATATCTATATCTATATCTATCTATATCTATCTATATATATATATATATAGATAGATATATATATATACAGAGTCACAGTTACACACACACACACACACACACACATATATATATATATATATATATATATATATATATATACATTAGAAAATGTAACTTTTATCTGTATGCACTTCTTATAAGTTTACCGTTGGCATAGACATTTTTGTCAGGTATTTTACTTTCTCAGATAGCCTTATTAACTTTCATCATGTGTTATTTTTACAACTGTTTATTTTATACTCTTCTATGTTATTTCAGTCAAATGTAATGTCCTATATTATCAATGACACAGGGGTGTTAGGCTTCTAAGATGGCACATAGATACCTCTAGGGGAGTGCTGGACACACAGAGAGGTCACTGGTAATTGTATAAAATTGGCTTTTCTGTTGTAAATGTGTACACATTTTGTGAGAATTTTTTGAAAGCATTTATAACATTTGACTAATGTGTTATTCCTTGATTTGTACAAACTGCCATTTGCCTGTTGTTTTGGCGGTGAGGGAGCCAAGTACCATTTTTGTGTTGCCACAACAAAAGTTGTTTTCAAGAGATTTACTCTTGAAACTGTGTAGTCATCCCAGTCCTTTCTGTGTTAAACAATACATTACCCCATTGTTATTCTTTATTTTGGATCAAACATTGGTTTGTGTTCGAGTGTGATATGATACAACAACATAACCTTAAATTTTTAATAACTGAGCTGTGTCTCCAGTGGTTAATATTGAAATATTGAAAAAATATATATATATGTGTATATAAGCAGGAATTTAATTATGTGGTATTTATGTGTTGTATCCTTCTGTTTTATGTCACCTTGGAGTATGACACACATGTGTACCAATCCATGTAAACTCTTTTAAATGACTTGGAAAATTATGTCATAGTGGAAGCATTCAGGTGCCACTGTGCCTTTCTGCTTGAGAAAGGATGTGTGGATATGGCTGACAGAATATAGATTTGGAAGCAGATATTGAATGACATAAATGCTGTAGTGGGTCAGACCAGGACATATGATCAGGTGTGTCACAGGGCCATTGATATTATTTCATCAGCCCAGAACAGAGCAAATGCAGTTGCCTGTGAACTGCTGACTACAGTAAGGGGGCCTGCTACAAATCCACCAATGACACCAAATGAACAGTTCCTGTCAGCTGTCAGAGATCCAGACAGCTCAGCAGAAAGTACACAATAACATGTGATTGACGTTTCTTGGAGGACAAGTATGTGCCAGGAGGAGCTTTCAGCTAAGCTTACAAATATTAATTTACAAGATTTTCTTGTATAGTAAAATATTGTAAGTAATAGTACATTTGTTTTAATTATTTTTTTCTTCAAATAACCTATCAATAAATTTATACAGTTAACAACACATTTTTGTTCATTACACATGGGATTTGGGTGGACATTTCAATCAAGTTTCAGTTAAAAGCATTGTTAATGGGCATATAGGCAAAAATATTGTCCCCCTGTGTAATTGGCATTGTGATCATCGTGTCCCTACCTTTTGCTTAACTTCTTCCAGGACCATCCACCATAGCAAGTGTGGAGTCATCTGACAAACCAAACATGTTTATTTAATTACTGATGATCATTTGTCAGAAATATACATTTATCCCTATGTGTGAGATGGATGTCATGAGTGTGTGTACTGCTGTACCGTCTGTGATTGTGACACCAGTGTTAGTTTTTTATCATATATTAAAATGGCAGTGAAGGTATTAATTAACTTCTGGTGTTTGTTGCTTATTATCACAGGTGATCCTGATGCTGGAAGTGTAGGATTCTTACCACCTGATATCAGAGTATCGGCAGACTCTGGTGATGATGTTGGCCAAACAGAGGCACAGTCGGGGGTGCAGAGGTTGAATCTGACAGGTTGACATTCAGTCATCCCTTGTATTTCCATCAGAGATAGCCAGTAGGCCAAAGTATACCTATTCCAGTGAGCCCTCAGATATTGGATAGGTGAAGGGTAACACACATTTCATCAGGGTAGTGTGGTTACTGCAGTTTCAGTGTTGGTTTACTCTGGCTGTAGCCAAAATGTGGTTGAGGTGCCAAGCAGGAGGGTTGTTAGCAGTGCTTGTAGGAGGCCTGCTGTCCACCTTCCACCTGATCTTGATGTGGCTTTATGTGCCACTCAGTGTATGTTTAGGGCCTTCATGGAGGCAGAGGCATGTTCCAATAGGGCCTTCGAGGACATGCTTAGGGTTGTATATGTGGCACAAGCTGACATGCGTGATTGCCTCTGATGTGTTGCCTATTCAATGGATTGGATGAATGACATGATTGAATGGACACTGTCTGTGATGAAATGACTGCTGGTAGGGGGATGGCATCCATGTGGTCAATAGTCAGCATCATCGTCTGATATTAGCAAATGTAGTCATGACTGATCAAACTTCCATAGTGGCACTACTTCCACTGCAGCAGTGATTGAGGTTTCCACTCCCAGACATGGTAGGCCATGGGGTCATAGTCGTGGACATACCCATGGGGAGAGGTCATCCAGCAGACATCAGTCATGTTCAGGTTGCAGCAGTGCATCTGACCATGGGCATGGACATGCCAGTGCAATTTCTGGCAGAGCAAATTCCCACAGCTGAGGATGACAACTATGAGCTGTTACCTCTACCATGCATGGCTCACACCTGGCTGACATGCCAGGATGTAGAGCTAGCACAGAGCTAAGTTGTTTTCTTGCAGACACTCACACACATTTAAGGGCCCATACAGACACACACACATAACAGTTACATGGATTAGCCATGAGGCTTACAGCTCATTCTGTCTCAGTGCTCACTTGAAACTTTATCAAAATGTCTGCCTGTCTATCCTTCTTACTCATACGGACTCACTACCTTTTGTGTCAACCTAGGCCTCCTGCCACCCCCCCCCCAAACAACACCCTGTGCAAATGATGATAACTGTGCCATATCCATGATTCTATATTTTGGATTCAGGGATACATAAGTCTTTTGTCTGATACCCAGGGTGCATAGCTGACTGAGTGCATAGTATACCTGTGTTTGTGATGCTCTTTTTAAAATTGTACTACTTTCTTACATGTTTTTGTAATGTGTGAATCTTTGATGCATAAGGCATATTAGTTGATGCAACACACATCTATTGACATAAGTCAGTGTTGTCACATATTGATGCCATTGCTATAAAAATCACCCATCTTCTACTTATTTACATTAGCAAGTAACAGTACGCAAGGATATGCCATTTATTTTCTTAATCCAGGTTTAACACTTAACTTGATAGTCCAGCACTGTTTTAATTTGAGGCTGACTCTGTGTGATGCTAGCACTACATAGCTATTACATGGGTAAGTGAAGGTTATGAGTGTTGCCTTGCATCCATTTTACTGTATGTATGTGCATAAGATTAAAGTTGTACCCTCTTAGGAGGTGAGCATGTGTGTTATTCACTGCCTCTTGACCAGGGCGAGGGCATACTGTGCACTCCTATGTCTACCGACACCCACAGTGGCTGGTGGTTCCCCCTCTGACTCCTCACCTGCATGTGGCTGTGGTGACCTTGCTGGTGGTGGGATGTGTGCTCCTTTCCCTTGGTGTTCCTGCTGAAACTGTTTTCTCAGAATAATATTATGAAGGTATGACAGACAGTAAAAATTTCATCACAAGTGCAGGGATTGTACAGCAGGGTTCCTCCAGCTGCATCTAGGCACTGGAAGCATGACTTCAGCAGCCCAAACACATGCTCTATGATATTTCTTGTTTGAGCGTGTGCCTCATTATAACGTTCTTTGGTGGTTGGATGTGGATTTCTGATGGGCATCATCAGTCATCACTCGAGTGCATATCCTGAATCCCCAGTAAATTACACTGTGGGATATCCCTCCTACAGAACCTCTAATAGAGATGAGCATTGTGCAAGATTTGGGAATTGTGGTAACTGCCTGGGTTGCCAGCACATATGTTCAGAATGATTCTGTTAACACTACATACGACCAGGCAGTTAATGGAGTGGAAGCCTTTTCTGTTTATGTATATCCTACCCTGTTTCCAAGTTGGTGATTTGATTTCAATGTGAGTGCAGTCTATGGCACCTAAGACTTCAGAGTAGAGTGCTACAGGGTAGAAATTCTACTTAATTGTAGCTCTATCCTTGGGTTAATGGGGAAATTGTAGGTAGTCACAGGCATGTTCTAGGATAGCATTCAGAAACTGATGTAGGATCCCAGATGCTGATATCTGTGATACCCCCATGTTGGTTTCTAGAAGGTTCTTGTAGCAAAAATCCTAAATACACATGCCTTAGTTTCCCCCAGGTGTTGGTTTCTCTCTGTTTGCCCTTGCTCTCAGTTGAGGGTGACAGAGGTTGCAGAGTTTCTGTAGTGTGTCTCTGTCTACTCTGTAGCACTCTACAATTTTTGTATTTATTGATTTTTATTTAACATTTGTTTACTGGAAAAGTCTGACTTGGAACAAAACCAATTTTCAGCAGAGGCCTGGGGAGAAACACTATGGACGCATGTCTTTGTAATGTGAGAGGAAACCGGAGCACTCAGAGGAAACCCACATGAACACAGGGAGGACATGCAGACTCCACACAAAAGGCACCCCAGCTGAGAATCATACCAGTCAACCTCTTGCTATGAGGTGACAACACAACCGCTGCACCACTGCGCCATCCAAGTTCCACCTTATGCAGACCATGACAAGTTAAATGGGGTCTAAATACCTTTCTCCTTCTTGGTAGAGGTCTATTAGCAGCAGCAGCAGTATAGACTTGGACCTATTGCATGTACATATGTATAAGAACAACAGCAGCCCCTAGCATTCTTTCCATGTAGACTATGATCGCTTCATAGCTTGCTGAATACCTCCTTCAGCTTGGATTGATTGATTAGCATACAGTCCAGCTGTTAATGCTGTAATTAACATTCCAAGATGTTTAGTCTGTTTGCACTGCTCTACATGCAATGTAGAGCACTTACTGAGTGCAAAAAGGCACACTAACATGAGTGTTGTGACGAGTCACTCACGTGGTCTTAGTATACTGTGTAGGCTTTATTGAATCTGCCCCATTCTTTTTTCTTATGCAGACATATTATTAACAGGTACTTTCAATGTAAACCTTTAATCTAGCATGTTTCCATTCTGTAAGTATGTTTCATATTTATTTATTTATTGACATTTGTTTACTAGTACAGTCAGACTTTCCCAGAGGTGCCTATTTTCAGTGGCAACCTGGGAAGAAAAGCTCCACATACATAAAAAATATGATATACAAAAACATTAGTCTTAAGTTTCACTAGTAATACATAGTTGATATCTATGGATCAAAGAATACAGTACAATAATTTCACAAGAAGTTAGAACTAAAAACAATTGCAATTAGTTACAATCTGTAAAGTAACAACAATGACTTATGTAAAGTTTAGATAGAATGGACAGTAATGAATTACAGGTGAGATTAAAGGGGGAGGAGGGGATACTGTATAGTAAAGTGGGGAAACGGGCAGGGCGAGTATTCATTCAGTGGCATTAGTTATGAGAAAAGAAAGTGGGAATGGTTAAAGCTAAAGGGTTTACCTGGGTTAATCTATAGGAACAGTGTATGACATCCTTTGTAAGTATCATGCAATTAGCTGTATAAAATGTTCTCTTTCCATGTACTCTGATGCCATTAAGTGGAGGATCAACATCTAGGATTTGGGAATTTAGAGCAGTTGACTTTACTGAGAAATGAAACACAAACTGTTCTTGATAAGCTTGTCCCAAAGCTAGTTATAGAACCAGTCTAACGAGAAAGGAATGAAAGGTTTGCTACATAGTAAAGGCATTCTCATACTCACTACAATAATAAAACATATTGTATATCATCCTGAAATATGAGCTGCCTGTTACCCATGCTTCCCTAAATCAATGCCTCTGAACATATTTTTGTGACATAAACCATATTTCCATTACAGTAATTGGAAATTATATTGCCAAATCATAAACGCCATCAGCACTACTGCACTACTGAGTAACACATGGCTTCATCTCTAAAACTGCTTTTGAAAAGCTGTCACATTAGCACGTTTAAGGATACAGGGGTTCAGGGGCGCTGGAATGTTAAAGACTGGGGGGTGGAGGGTGACAGGGGCACTTAGTGAACTAAAAAGGGTACTTTTTTATAACTATTTGGTACCACAACATAGGTTCACTTGGAGGACATTTTAAGCTTAGCCAATTCCCTTTTGGTGCTTGAATTAACATTTTCTGATTGGTCTTAGCTATCCTCATGGCTGATAATTACATATTAGCCCTAGTGAGAACAACTGTGATTATACCATAGATAATTTGAGGGAGCCATGTAATGGATGCAGCATTTAGGAACTGCCTCTATCCATTAGTGGCATGAGGGGAAATCCTGGAGTACATTTTCTATTACCCATCCTTAGATCCAAGTTACATTTGAATATGGATGGATGAGCTTTGCTTTATTTTTATGGATAGTCTGTTCCAGAACAGTGGTAGTCTCTGTGATATATATCCATCTCTCCACAACATTCAGTTTAGATACATGGACTGAGGATTTCTGATGCCATTTGACTTGCTGATGTTCAATAGGTCCATCTGTATTATGTTGGAGAATGCTTTGTATGCCAGACATGCCACCTCTAAGCACTCTGTAGGATACTGAGTATAGTAATAAATCTTTGAGATGGTCCATACAAGACCTATTGTTTAGGACTTGTATCCTTTTAGTAAGGTATCCCTGAAGGTATTCCAATTGTTGTATGGGGCTGGACAGATACATGCCAAAGTGGGCATTATACAAAATGATTGACATAATGAGAGCTTTGTAAAGGGGGACAACAACATCTCTAGATCTAGTCACAATCAATTTGTTTATAAGCTGTGCAATATATAAAGGCTTTCTTATGACTCTGGGCACATGTTGGCCAAAAGTTAGGTCACTGTACACACAAGTTCCTAAATGCCAAACAATTAGATCAGTTCTCGGAGGGCATTGTGATGATTTTGGCACCAGTTATTATTTGGGACAAACCTTCCTGCATGATGGTTAAGTCATTTGGGGATTCAATAACTTCTCCTAGCTTGCAGTCATCTCAAACTTAGCTGGCCAAAGCTCTTTGGTAATTCCTTTTACTTTTGAGATGCATATGCCAAACAGAAAAAGTCTCATCACCGAACCCTGGGGAACTCCATTGGTGACTGGTCTCTTCCCCTGTTTTGATCTCCTGCATCCTGTGAGCCAAGTTGGCAATGCAGCTGGTGATCGATGTAAGTATTTACTCCTACATTATTCATCTTTTGTACTACACCTGAGTAGGTAAGTAGGGGATTGTGTCAAAAGGCTTGGCCAGGTCAAGGTAATGTGGTGTGAACTATTTTACCTTCATCCATTGCTTTGTAAACAAGAGTAAAGCTTAAAATTTACCCATGATTTTGAGTCTTTCACACTTTCCTCTGGGCTGTTTTCAAACATATTTTTAGGGCCATGCATACATGTATGCATTCCTTGATTCACCGTCCTGATTCTATTAAATTATATTCCTTGTATAATACAGCACGCTTGTTAGACTTAAGTTAAAGCACATTTTAAATTTATTGTTTAAACATTTTTCCAGTAGGCAATGAAACAAAAATGCATTAACTAATAATGACAAAACTGCCCTATTCAGAATATTTCCATCATAAGGTCTACTTCCACACACAACTGCATTTTAAATTTGTTTGAACATTTTTCCAGTAGGCAATGAAGCAAAATGCATGCACCAATAATGACAAAACTGCCCTATGCAGAACATTTCCATGATAACAGTCTACTGCTACACACAATATATAAATACAGAATCACGTTAGAGTGTAAGCCATAGGCATGTTATGTTACTACCATGCATTTCACTGCTAAGTCTTGAACCCAGAACCACATGCATTAACAGTCAGAGAAAGATACCACTAAGCTAAACCAGCAGTTTCTTGAAAGACAGGAAGACAAACATAAATGGCTATCATATCATTTAGTGAATTTAGTTCTCACTTCTTACCATAGCTCTCAACCTCTTGGCACAAAAATACAGAACAAAGCCAATAATGGGGGAATACAGCCCCAAAATAGGGACGCATTTCAAATACTGATTGTATAACCTTAGACAATTGCTAGAATAAAAGGTTTTGTTTTACCACTCCTGCAAACCAGAGGAACAGAACAAAAATGTGAGGTATAAATTTGCATGTGATGGTGGCTAGGGACTTTAGGCTCTTTTTAGCTGTACCCAAAGTACAGGGTTTGAGATTGAGTACCTCTAGCCACCAGATGTATCCTGCAGGGGCATTTACAAAATAGGGACACATTTCAAATACTGATTGTATAACCTTAGACAATTGCTAGAATAAAAGGTTTTGTTTTACCACTCCTGCAAACCAGAGGAACAGAACAAAAATGTGAGGTATAAATTTGCATGTGATGGTGGCTAGGGACTTTAGGCTCTTTTTAGCTGTACCCAAAGTACAGGGTTTGAGATTGAGTACCTCTAGCCACCAGATGTATCCTGCAGGGGCATTTACATGCGCACACACACCACTCTGCAATAAATACAGTCCAGAGCAGTGTACTCACTCTGATAGATTCCAGCAGCTTCTGTCCGTTCCTGCTCCACTCTGCAATTACATCCTAGTCTACAGTCCAGAGCATCTGCTCTACAGGCGGTGTGCAAGGCTTCTGCAAATAAAATCCTTTCCAGCTTTGAATAAATCTGTTTGTTCCCGCTTGCAAAAAATGGCCAGAAATACATGTGCTGCCGTGACGTCATTGTGGTGGCAGTTGTGAGGCAAACGGAAAATGAAAGGGACAGAGGTATGGATGATCTAACAGTGGGGGGCTCCCCTCCCCCCTCACTCTATGGTTTTGGCACCCATGCAGGGGTTAACAGTGAAATATGCCCATTCTAAGAAATGTAGTATTACTTCAGTGACATATCAAGCTATTGCATCCAGTTAACTTGTTAGACTGACCATTTGTTTTATGAAATTCATTTATATAGTAAAACCTAACAACACATTTTACAAGATATGTGACACATACCTTCATTTAGTCTTCCAGAGAATGAGCCTGTGTGACACGTGCTATCATTTAGTTTTCCTGAGCTGAACCTGTATGATAAAACTGGGAAGATATATAGATTTGTAGTGTCTTATCTGACTTAAAACATAAATGTAATAGATCAAAGAATAGGTTTAGCATAGCTTCACTCTATCTGCAGAGAAAGAGTTGGATAAAGTTCTACTAATTTTTAGTACTGACCCATGAAAGTGTCAGAAAGGAACACTGCAGTGTGAGGGTAGAACAGGGCTGAGGAGGAGTCAGTAAAAGCTGACATATGCTGATGGTGCTGTACAGTGCAAAAGGGCTTTTAACACTGCACCAGGGAGATAAAGCAATCAGTTACAGAAATTATGTCAAATAATGGGGTTAAAAGAATGGCATTTCTTCTTACTAGTTTATAAGCTGTCACAAGTTGATGCTTCTATTATTATTTTTAACTTCTTCACGAATCTTACATCTCTTACAGAAAATGGGCAAACTGTACATCAGTGCCCTGATTAGAGACTGAATGTTCTCTAGCAAGGTATTAATGTACATGTAATGTCTGCTGAAAAACAAGTCCGCCGCTTCACAGCAGCATATCAAGCTGCTGTGGAGCTCGGACAGAAAAAAAACTAACATTATTTTATGCTCTCTAAGCGGAGATTCTGCTGTTTAGCAAATGTAAAATAATAAAGAAAAAAATTAAAATAAAAAATGTGTGCATGTGTTTATGTCTGTGTGAGAGTGTATGCATGTATGAGAGTGACAGATCGATCAAGCCTTTATCTTAAAATTGCTAAGCAGCACTTTTGCTGTTTAGCCAGTGCAAAATAAATAAAGCTGAAAAAAGTATGTGTGTGTGTGTGTGTATGTGTGTGTGTGTGTGTGTGTGTGTGTGTGTGTGCGTGTATGTGAAGAGTGAGAGCTATCCCTGGCAGCAACAGCATCAATTAAGAGGTTTACATACCTCTTGACCATACCTGCCAAACTTTCAGCACAAGAAATCTGGACAGAGCCATGATTAACGAAAGACAAAGGACCAAAAATAGGGCCAGATTTTAAATATTGCTCTTATAAACTTAGAAAGTTGGTAGAACAACATGGTTTCCTTTAGTAGGTATTATCTAAAGGATATGAAGTCTGAAACTCAAATATCTGTCATTACTTAATGGCTTCAATCACCAGTGATTTACTGAAAACTACACATTTTATGAGGATGGGATCAAAACTACAAGCCAAAAATCTGGACATTTTGCAAAAATCTGGACAGTTGAAAGGTATGCTCTGTTGACTCTTAGCTCAAAATATCTGGATAAACCTAAAATAAATGGTGGCAAAGGCTCAAAATAGGAACATATTTTATTTGATTATTAGGATTTGTGTTGGCATACATTTTCTGAAACAGAGGCGTGCATGAGAGACTGAGTGAGAGCAACAGTGAAGATGTTTGCATATCTTGGGACCTTTCAACTGAAGAAATCTGGATAAACCTTAAAATAAAGGCGAGCAAAGGCTCAAAAATTGGAACAGATTTTAATTACTAGATGTGATGATTGGGGAGAGATGGGCAAAGGCTGCCAGCCTAGTCAAATAGAATTTGATATATAATTTTGGCATTTGTAAATAAATGTAAAATACAGGCATGTCTTCTTGAGTGTAAAAGAATACTGTGAAATGTGGAACTGCAAAATATGTGACAACATTGCACTCTACTGGCCCAGTGAAGCATGTTGTGACCCTTTCATGTTAGAATTCGGCTCCAGTGTGTCTGGATGAAGGTTTCATGCCCATTGTTTTAAGGCTAAAGTTTATGACCAGAATTTGCATATGGAATGTGCTTTATTGCTCTGGTTTCTGCTAAAATGTATATGTGAAATGCCTTGTATTGTTGTCAGTTTCTGAGCAGGTGTTAGACTGCTAAATAATGCAGTTTGTGGCCTGAGAACTCAGACCAGGTGTTAAGATGATGCAATATGAATACTGGGAAAACCTAAGTGTCAAAAATGATGTAATTTGGGAGGGCTTTAGAGACATGTTTGTTAGTAATGTTTAAATACTATTTCTCACAAGAGACTGGGAGCATTTTGATCTTAGATATCTAACTCAGCACTCTGCCTAAGCTCACATGTAAGTTTTAGCACTGCAATTTCTTGTAGGAATAGTTAAAGCTAGTAAAGATTAATTAGGTATTTTTCTTTGAAATCAGACCTGTCCTACTGTATTATTTTAAGTTTCTGCGTGATCTCTGAACTCTTAGATATCTCTGTGGTGTAGAAATTTTGTCTTGTCTTTTAATTATTTATTATTAAATATTTTAAAAACCTTTACCTGTGGCTAGTTTGTGTAGAGATAAGCTGTAGAGTACATTGCATATTTATAGAGGTTATTGTAATAGGCCACTCTAAAATAAGCCATAGACTGTATTGTCACATTACCAATTGGATAATAATATTGCACATTAATAATTGGACACCCTTTTAAGGGCCTTTTAGTAGCTGATATTATTAGCTGGGTGGTGGCAGGGATTACTACCATGTAGTCTGGGTAAAGGGGCACAGTTGGAGAATCTGTGTCAGTCTTTCCCAGGACAGTCTGTGAAGTTGCATAAATACTAATCTCAAAGTGTGTGTGTGGTGTGTCAGCTACTTGGCAGGGACACGAAGCACTGGTTGGACAGAGAGGGTACTGGAGGTTTTAGCCCAGCTAGGCTGAGACCTGGACCATATAGCTGTGCCAGTGGGGAATCTTATTGGGAACCTGGTGAACAAGGGAGCAACCAGCCCCAGACTGACTGTGATCTCTGTGCGCACTTAAGGGAAATTGTACTTTACTGTGTTGTATTGTTTAGATGCTTCTGCAAACAGATTTGGAAGTATGTTTGTTATTTTTGATTTGCTTCCTGGCTAGATTTAATAGTTGTTGATATGCTACTAGGTCTACTTTATCTTTGGTGGTCAGGTAGGCTGACCAGGCTCTGTCTCTGCATTTAAGTATCAGTTTTTCAGGTGTCACTGGTTAGCCAGGGAAGGTGCTTGGCTTTAGCCTGCACTTTCCTAGTGGGGGCGAGGTTGTTAAGTGTTGTAAGGAAGGTATTGTTAAAGTACTGGATGGCTTGGTCTAACTGGAGTTTTTTTAGGGGTGTCCAGTCAAAGCTTTGGAGTAAAAGGTTGAATGAGGTGGGGGAGAAGTTTTTTAGTTGTGGATATATTTGTAGCAGATGTTACTTTGAGTGTGGAGACATTTTCTGTATAGAAAGGTTGGATAATGGTCACTGAGGGAGTCGGGAAGGCACCCAGCTAAGTAGTTTAGGTTTAGTTTGTTACTCAGTATCAAGTCTAACGTTGACTGCATTTTGGAATGTTTATCTGTTCTAGCGGAACAGTTTATAATTTGGGTGAAATTGAAGAGGTTTATGAAGTTGGAGTGGTTATCTGATGAGCAGGAGTGCCAATCAAGGTTAAAATCACCAAGAATAATATTTTCTTGGCTGAAGTTGTTAAAAGCCCAGGAAAGTAGACTTTCAATGGTGGGAAGGTTCTTTACTGGTGGTGGATAGGTGGCTATGATGATTATAGATTTGTGTGGGTTGATTTCAAGATGGGTGGCTAGTATTTCAGAATTTGGTAGGTCAGGAGGAGCACAGAGTAGTTGTACAACTTTGAGTGAGTCTTTGCACATAACAGCAACACCACCACCTTTTTTGTTTAATCTGTCAAGTCTAATGATGTTACAGCCAGATGTCATGATTTCTGATTCTTTGATGTAGGGCTTCAACTAGGTTTCAGTTATCACGACTATAGCTGGTTTGTAGGTGACTAAGGTAGCATGGAATTCACTTACTTTACTTATGATACTACGAAGACTGAAATTGGTTAAGAGCAGGTCAATATTAAAACTTTTTGGAATGCGGGGTAGGGATGGGGATGGGTAGTTGAATGAATAGAATCTGTTGTTGTGGAGATGGGAGAGGAAGGTTGTGGGTGGGGTGGAAAATTGATGTTGGGACCTGGGTTGGGATGGATGTCTACCTGGAGATTAATTTGTGTTATTAAGTATAGAAGTAGGAGCTTTAAGTGAGGGAAAGAAAAAGGAGTAATAGAGTATTGGTTATTAAGGAGTAGTTTGGGTGCATACTGGGAAGATAGGGGAGGGATGAATGATTAGGTATTGGGTAGTGATTGTGATGTATAATGGAGTAGGTGGAGTTTTGGAGGTAGGTGAGGATGTGGCAAAAAAAGGGTATGAATTGGTTGATGGAGCTAATTGGGTGTGGTTTGGATAGGTATAAAACAAAGATAGTGGGGGTCGGTGGGAATTGAGGGTAGGGTATGAGAGCGGAGTGAGCTGGAGTGGAGCGAGGGCGAATGGAGCAGGAAGGACCAAGGTGGAAATTATCAGCGAAAAAACTATAAGTACGTTTTGTAGCACGCAATCCTGGTATCTGAAACTGCATTGATTGTAAGTCAGGAATAGTGAGCTAGGGAAAGCACAGTAAGAGTTGTAGATGAAGGGACAAGCAGAATAGAGGACAGGATAGCCTGGGGGCTATAGGAAGACAAGAGTGTAGAGCTGAAACATTAGGTGTTAAAAAGGGAGGATCTGGGCTAACAGTGGAAGGATAACTGCAGCATGAACCAGAGCTTACCTAAGAATAGTGAATAGTGATAAGGGGCAGAGTGTACCTGGTTGGAATGAGGGTAGAGAGGAGGCAAGAAGATAGCATGGACCTAGGAAAGCTATTGGCAAAGTAGAGAGGTTACTGGAAGGGTACTCAGGTTGGGCAGACATGAGCTAAAAAGTACTGAAAGTGTACAATAAAGGATATATATATATATATATATATATATATATATATATATATATATATATATATATATATATATATATATATATATATATATATATATATATAAGTTTACAATAGAAATAAAAGGAACTAGAACACAGTGTGGTGATATACAGGCAGCTAGTATAAATTATTAGGTTAATTTACTAATAAATGTTGGGTTACAATGTAGACACATACAGGAGAAAGTGGCCTTGTTCTACAGAGTTCTTGAGTAGGTCCTTATGCAGAGATCCACATTGAGTGCTGGGTTCTCATATACCTCATGGAAGCCGAGAAATAGAACAAGGGAGCTGGCGAGGTGAGTATTACCTAGGGAGGGATGGAAGAAAGAAGAGGTTATCACTGGAGGTATGGGATAGGGAAGAGAAAGAAATGAAGCTTGAGTAGCAAGTTGTAAGGAGGACTAAAGGAAGGATAAGAAGGTAAGGGTCACTTGTCGACTAATAATAGAAGTGGAAGGACAGAAGGAAGGCTGGTGAGCAGGAGCACAGTAGAAAGGTGGGGGGATGGTTAGTAGGGACTGTGGAGAAACTGTGTTATGAGCGAGTCGCAGTAGGAGAGAATGATGTAGGACAGTTCGGCAGTCAAGAAAAAACAGAAATATAGGCAATATTCAATAACCAGTCACTGATAACCCATGCAACATAAAATAGAAACACAGTCTACAGCATTATTTAACCTAACATAGGTGCACTGTTCATGCCTTCATAGTGGAACATCTGAAAATAACAGTGAGATGCTATTACATTTCAGTAACAAACATGGCGGTAACCAGGTTGCCTTACCGCATCCTACACAAACTTGAAAAATTACCATAACCACAAGAGAGTTAGATGCTACTTATGCTCAATGTCAGCTGAGCAAAAGGAAAAAATAAAATATGCTCTATGCCAGTTTAGCAACAGAAAGCACCGTTTGCAAAAGTTATTGTCGGGAAGCGTTGCAAACCACATGCATAGTACAGGGAAATGCCACTAAAAGAGCAACGAAAATAGTTATATTCGGCTTACAAAAGAAAAATGGCTAACATTGTTACGCACACAACACTACCATTATGGGGAGACATGTGACCCCATAAAATACAGTAGCAGCTACAAATACCCTGTGTCAGTTAACAATGCATCCAAAGTGCAGGACTAATGGCTGTTACAGAAATAGTGGTTGCAGCATATACTTGTGGAAAATACAAATTTAACAAAAGCAGTAAATGCACTGGAAGAGTGCAAACAGTAACATAATGTAAACAAATGTATCGCCTTGATACTGTTGCACATTGCACATTAAAAGACACCCTGTTGGACATTATTGCTTGTGTAACATGCTACCTTTTCTTGGTGAAACAGTAATCTTAACTCCACCCAAGAAAACTGAAGGAAGGCAACACTGCTTGTTCTTGATGAACTCAGACTTAGCTTGGTCCATATTAGGCACACAACATTTACTGTGTATAAGGAAAAACTAAATTATACCCTAGAAAGAACATTTTAAAATAAAACAGACCTGTTCTTCATTATTCGGTGATTGTACCAAGAGTCCAAAGAATTTCCCCAAGTTAATTTAACAGCTGAAAAATCTTAATGTCAAACAGATAAAAAAGCTGAAAAAAAGAAAGGTTCTTTCTTTCTTTATGATACTGCAAACCTGACAAATGGATGACAGCTTAATGGATAAAGCATTATTTGAAAAAAAAAAACAATATGTACATATATACAGCCAAAATATACCCATACACACAATCTTTTGCAAAACTAGCAAAGAAAAAAACAAACCCACCAAATACTGAGTCCATGCATTGCTTGCAAGTTAAATTTCCAAAATGTACTCATATGCACAGCCTCTGCACTTTTTGACAATGCACACATACACACACATGCACACGCTCACACGCACACACACTCACACATACTCACACACATACACACATACATAAAATGCATGCAATATAAAATAAACTGAAAAAAAGCTGTCATTATATTATAACTTAGGCATAAATGGCTGAACTGAAGTAATACAATAAGAAAGTATATATGTGTACTTCCGGATAAACTGTCATTAATGTTAATAGCTGTATAATACAAATGTTATTATCAAGTATTGTAAAAGAAAGACTTATTTTTGTTTTTCATTTTGTCACTTTGCTGACTTTATCTCACATTATACTTACTAGACAGTTGTTTTAATGCCAGTTAAAATTTTATTGTGGTACATCAGAATTTCATAAGGGAATATATTAAAAGCATACGTTTGTTAACTGAGGAATAAATAAGAGCATGCATTTGGTATCATGGTATAACACCTCCCCTAAAAAAAAAAAAAAACAATATTTATTTATTCCTAAAAAAGTGATGTACTAGTTTATGCGTGCCATGCAGATACAACAGGAAAGAAAGAGTACTGCCAAAAACTGGGACTTTTTAGATGAAAGTTCAAACTGCAGCAGTTCCCCTTGCTACTAAAAGTATAACCTAAGTATATTTTCAAGACATTTATCCAAATATAATTCTCAGAAAAAAATATTAATAAGAAATGTTCAACAAAAGTTCTAAGCTTGTAACTGCAGGTCACCAGCAGCGGGACAGCTACATTCACAAAAATAAACATTACATAGGAAATATGCATTATCAGATGTCTACAAATATTTCCAAGAGGTCTGTAAAGGAAACCTACTGCAGGAAGTAGGAGTATCATTCATCATAAAACACAATTAAAATAATAATTTATGCCAGCTCTAAATATTGCCATCTTTTTTAATTCAACTGTCTTTCCTTAAGGTTTAGTTGATCACCATTCTACAATGTTATTAGTTCTTAAATTATAGTTAAATGTTTCTTTTTAAATTAGATTTAAAGTGTAAATCATTTTAGCAGGCACACATTTCTTAAAGCTATTATTTATAATATAGCAAGATGACAGAAGTTCAGTAATTTCTAGAATCACCATGGGCAAAAAGATAGTTCCATGTTGTGTCTAAAACACCTCAAAAATGTCAACACTAAGCTAAGAATAAAAGGTAAATGATTTTAAACATAAACATTATATCATATTATTTTATAGTGGATATGCAGAGTATTCCAAGTATTTTTTTATACACAAAAGAGCATTGTTGGTTGTAGAATTGCTGTCAAATACAACTCACATTTATGAGACAAAAGGTGGGCATCCTAACATCAGACACTACCACTGTGAATAACTTCCATTCCCCATATGTTTCCAGGACATCCACTTGAAAAGATAACCACCTTAGTATAGCAAGTAATTCTGTTTTATGTTTTGCTTACCACTTATGATGGCCTTTAGCTTTGCCATTTTTTTAGAAATACTGTCAGTCCTTCTCAACATATTACCATAAAGGATCATCTTCTAGGTCCTTACAGGTAAATGTATTTTTATTTTTTAACCCACTTCCTGCTAGGAATCAATCTTCACATTGATTCAGGGGCTTGGTACACACAAGCCATTTTACTGGTGGTTTATTGGTCTGGTAAATAGTAAATATAAGTGAATGTAATATGGGGCTTGGCAGATTAAAGCAATTCTATTGGTGGTATATAGGTCATGTGACTAATGAGTTGTAATGAATGAATTCTTTAAACTGTATCATATGTTCTTCATTTATGTATTTGATTGGATTTTATTACTGAAATAACAGTTGCTAGTTTTGTTTTCAATGGTCTGATAAAGCAGTGTGTTAAACTGTGAAAATGCTCTATGACATTAAAGATTTTGTTATTGGAAGCCGTGGTAGTTCAGAGTATTTTGCTTTATACATACAATGTCTCTACTATCTGATGAAAAATGGTAGGGCTGTTCTGAAAACCTTGAGGTTATTTAGTCAAGACATACTGTTGATTTTTCAAAGGTAAAAGCAAACCTTTGTCGTTCCCTTTTCTGAATTTGTACTGCAAAAAAATAATTTGCTAAATCTGTCACTGTAATGTAATTCCTTCTACCTCCCACTGTAATTGGAACTTTTAACTTCCAACAGTCTGTTTTTGTTTCTACCCATAAGGTCTGACATTCTTTTCCTATGGTGTACGGTCATGCATTTTTGGTTAACACTCAGTTCACTTTGACCCTCTGTGGTCTCATCCTGCAACGTTTGCTTTGTTTTTGATTATTTCTGAGTCCCTGGCAAATACTCCTTTCTCTATCTGCCAATTTTTTTCATTTCTTGTAGTATACACAGTCTCGCTGGATATGTCCCAGTTTTATCATCAGGACTTCCCATAGTTGGAGAGGCCGATACTGCTCTCAGTACATCCCTGTTCTCATCCCCCAACCTTTTTTCTACTTTTTCCATACCCTATTGTACCTACTGTTTCAAACCCATTTTCATAAAAAAATGTTATGCTTAAAAATATCTCCATTGCCACTCATTACTCTCCCTCTCATTAGCTTATGAATACATTGCTCTAATGTGTCAGCAGTTTTCTCATAAATACACTTAACGTCACCTGGTATTCCTTTTACTTGTTTCAAAATTGCATGTATAACTACATAAACTATTACTAAGAATGCTGTCTTTAATTCAACTTGCTGAACTGGCCTGTAATCTGATCTGGTATGCTTGGTAAACTGCAGTTTTTGCATGAAATATGAACTGATCTAATTCTGAAACTTTACTTGCCTGCCCTTTATACAAGGATAACACAGGAGTTGAAGTTGTGGCTTAATATTTACGATACACTCTTCTTATTCATGGGATCTGAAATTTTTACTGTACCATTACTTTTAAAATGTAGCATTGACTTTAAATTTTACATTCTGTAAACCAGCAAAAAATGTATTTGCCAAATCTGTAACTGTAAACCCTTTATTATGCAAATTAATTTGACTGTCCTTTTTGGTATACCTTACACAACATAAATGTGTACAGTTACTCTGTTTTCCTAACTGGCTGCACCCAATAAATATATCTTTCTGAGCACTTTAGCTGTGTCAACTGAACGGGAATTTATGTTATCTTTAACCCATAAATCTGCATGTTTCTGCTGTAACCAATTTTTTAAATTTTGTACATTTGCACACACTACTGCATTCAAATATTTACAAGTGTCATCTGTGTGCACTGCTGTACATTCTGTAGCATTCATCTGTATAGCAACATCAGCCCTAGGAAAAATGTCTAAAACAGTTTGCAAATACTTTCTAACCTGTATATCATGTTTCTTTATCATCGGCATGCATTTTTCATTAAGTTTATCGATAATTTCTTATCTTTGTTAAAAGCATTGCAATACGAGCAGTAGGTCAGAAACATTTCAGCTCTCTCTACAACCTGTAAATTTTCAGCATGATTTAAAAATGACTGGAATTCTCTATACAAGGTAGAAACTGGCATTAGAAAATGACTTTTGACTTCATCTGACAATTTTGACTTGTCCTGCATAGTTTTTACTGACAATTCCATAACAGGAGTTCCATGACATTTTAAACAAAAGCAAGGATATCTGTCTCCACAGTTATAACATTTAACTTGAGTTTTATACTGTTATACATACTGATCAAAACAATGAATGCATTTACACATATAAACTTTCTCACTTGTAATTATACCAAACAATGCTGTATTACATTTAACATGAATAACTGGCTTGTTTATACCAATGAAGTAATAATATCCAAACTTTATCAGGAGTCTGGTTTAAGTCTATGGCCAAAGAATGTGTGCATTTAGCACTTATCTCCTTGCTGGTATCTATGTTATTTTAGAAAGAGGTTCACCATTTTCAGAAACGGTTAACAGATGATCAGGCTGTAGTCCAAAACAGCAAACTGGAAACAATCTCTCTGTCAAAAATGCTGGTGAACGTCTCAGAGCAGATACAAAGATAAAATCTCATTTCACCCACTTGGAAGTTCCTGATACTGCTGAGTTGTTCAAGACTGAATGTATTGAGGTTGACGCCAACAAAATTTAACTAGTGCTTGTAGTACTTTTACACATTTTTAAAAGGTCAGAATTAAGTCTGGAACAAACCAAGGCCACGCAGGGTAGACCAGTGCACGGATCAAACCATGAGCAAATGTACATCCAAAAATAATCCAGCACAAAGGAAAATAAAATCATTCGGCTTTATTGTGGCAACTCCATCATGCAAACTGGTTTCGGCTAAGACATAAGCCTTCTTCAGTGCAACATAAAATTCCTTTCTGTAGAGCCACTGATTATGCTGCCATTCCTCCCAAGCGTCTCCAGCGTGTGAGTGAGTCAGATAAGGAACAAACCAAGGCCACGCAGGGTAGACCAGTGCACGGATCAAACCATGAGCAAATGTACATCCAAAAATAATCCAGCACAAAGGAAGATAAAATCACTTGGCTTTATTGTGGCAACTCCATCATGCAAACTGGTTTTCTGATTTTCTGCTGCACTGAAGAAGGCTTATGTCTTAGCCAAAACCGGTTTGCATGATAGAGTTGCCACAATAAAGCCAAGTGATTTTATCTTCCTTTGTGCTGGATTATTTTTGGATGTACAGAATTAAGTATGGCTCACCACTGTTAAACTGAGATTAGCAACATGTTACAGAGACTAACTGTACAACTGTATATTCATAATTGCTGACAGATTTATTGAAACAAGCTGACCAAGCACTACTATGAGATTATAAACATTTTCTTTATAACAGAGATCACTGTCAGACATACTGCACTTCCTTAGCTGACTCTGATTACAAAAATGTCCACCAAAAAGTCTTTATGACCACTTTTTTAGTTTAAAACTTTGTCATTGATGAAAACATTCTTTTCCTGTATTGAAGCCTTTTTTTGTTTGCATGTTTATCTCAATCCTTCCTATCCATAAGTCATACGTCTTAACATTATCACATATCACATATATGTAATCCTTCTCCTTCATAACCTTCACTCTCATGCCTTGTCAATCCAGAGAAAACCATTTTTTTTCAGCAGGCCAAAATTTTCTTACAGAAATGTTCTTTCATTAATAGGATAGTCTGTAACTTTTTCTTCTGTGTTAGCCATGCTCATCCAAAGAAATCCAGTTCTCAGCATGCCAAAATGTTCTTTCATTGATAGGATTGCCTGTAACTTTTCCTGTTGTGTTAGCCATTTCCATTTAGCTTGAATATCTGTGTATATTCAGCTATTTACGATATTTCAACAAGCCTCTATTGTTAAAGCCATTTCTTACAAAACCATTCAGAACTATAATATTTTTCTGCACTTGCATATGCTATGTCACATGCTACTTCTAAAAATATCACACTTTTGCTATGATTAGCAAACCTCTGTTACTTGGAAGGAAAAACAGTGATACCAAAGTATATATGTTTTTCTATCAAGTGCATGTTATTACTTGTGAGAGAAACCAGTTTGTATAATTCTACCACTATCCATTCTCTATAACAGCTATACTACTGTCATGTTCTACCCAGTTCTCTTCCCATCTTCCTTCTTTGTCCAATTTTTTCTCTATACTCCACCAATCCTCCACTGATTCCTTATCCTATATTTCAAATTTAACAAATAATACCTGTCCCGTTATTATTACTTCTCAGCCCTATCATGACTATAAAACCATTTTCTTTCCTATCCATAAGTTGTACTTCTTAACATTATCACACATATGTAATCCTTCTCCTTAATAACCTCATTTATTTTTCCACATACTCATAACCCTCTCATCTTTGTATTTAGTGCCATTTTATGAGTCATTTGCTTTAATTGCATCTTTATATGTATGTTTAATAATCATATGTTACACTATACCTGTACCATTTTATTAATCATATGTTGATGTATTTGTATCGTGTTATACACCCAGGCTAAATCTAAAAATAGATCTATTTTGAATTTAATGCTCTAACCTGTTTAACAAATTTAACTAAATAAATAAATAAATTGCATTCAGTCATAAGAAGACTGATGTTTTTTTTTCTTGAACTGAAAACAAGAAAACATCTTAGCTTATTAATGTAGGCTCCGAGAACATTAAATGAGTATCTCTTGCAGTGTCTCAGCTGGCAGTTTTTCTGGTATGTGCTATTTTTCCTCTAAAACTGATAATATTCAGGGACCCTCTTAACAGACTTCAACCCATTTGCTTCATCCCTAAAAAGTACTATCGTTAGCATGATGGCAAGAACTCATCTGAGCAAACTGTCATCCAGGCAGTCATGAGGTGCTTGAGCCCTTGTCTGCACTTCTTCAGCTGCATGTTCCTGAATGCCTTCATTCCAACACACTGAGAGTCTGGCTTACCACCCTCAGGCTAGAGCCATTCTTGTCTCAGGAGTGGACCTTAGTTGTCCCCAGGAAAATTTAAATGCATTACTCCTTCTCCTTGATTAAGTCATTCCAAATGCAGGTTATGAGGACAATTATACCCAACCACATGGTTGACATAAGCAGTCGTATCTCTATTATGTTCTGCTTTGCCCTTCCTTTATGCGTCAATGCAAAAAAATAAAATAACCAGAAACACAACAGCTTACTGGAGATAAATATCTAATGAAATATCACTAATAAAAACACTTTCACCAATAAGGCTTCATCAAGCATATAAAAAGCAAATAAAACCACTGTATATATAGAGATAAACCTCAAGAGAGGTTTTAAAGTGATTGTACTCAAACCAGAGACAGTTACATATACAGGTTTAAATTGTTATTTAATTGTGTATTGATGCATCTCATGACTTATCTCTACATATAATGTGGTTTTACTTGTTTTTTTTTCCATATGCCTGATGAAGCTTTATTGGAGAAATTGCTTCTACTAGTGATTTTTCATTAAATATTTATGTACAATACACTGCAGTGGTTCCAGTGATTTTAGTTCTTTGTAATATTTGATATTTGTTTGGAATCTACTGGATTTGTCATTTTTCTGGCTGTCTGCTTGGCTCTTCCTTCATGTGTGCATTCTACCTGCAACACACTCTGTGAGGGCTACCATAACTGTGTTAGTAACACCCAGCTAGTTTCTCAATCTTGTCACTTTCTTATGTGTATAAACATCTGCTTGCTGATGATGAGCTCAGCAGACCAGAACTACCACTGTTTCCATCCTGTATGGATGACCCAGTGTCAAACATCCTTTCATTCTTTCATTCATTCAGTCATTCCTGCCTTCACACAGCTAATTCAGCACTCAAACCATCACTTGAACTCAGGACATCTTTGTCATAGACAGAGCTTTATCTCCCTCTGCCACAGAGCTGAGAAATTACCCTGTGGGTAGCTCTTCTCAGAAAGCTTCCTGTATGTACCAACTTTACATGTTACCTACTTACTCTGCTGTACATTTTGTAGAATGTTTATTATAATTTTTACAAAGTACTTATGATTAAGCACTTAAAAACAGACTTGACGTGTTTCTAGATTTATATAGACTGTGATCTCTGGAAGGTTGTGTTTATGTAATCTGTAACTAATTCCATACTTTGTACCTAGTGTTATCACTGTTGATTTGTATTAGCTTTGTAATGGCCACATGAATTGGATAAAACAAGTACAACCTTTCCTTTGTTACTTTTAGGATTTATACAAAGAAGCAGCATTGTCATTAGTATATTTATTTTACTACACATTATTCAGAATTTCATATCATGAGAATACAAATAAGAAACTGGTAAGGACTCCCACGGTACATCTGCAGCCAAATTCATGCAGTGTTTACTTTCTTCATAAAAAAAAACCCTCCTTTTTTTTTCTGCCAGCCACCCAAACAGAAAGCTGTACTACAAATAAATCTATATAGACCAGTCCTAATAAGTTTAACTTTATACAATAAATATTCTACAGTGTAAAAGGCTCTAATAAAATCTGTGAAAATCATCCAACTTCATATTAATTGAATTGCCTATTACATTCAACATGCTCTCCCAAAATATTAAGCAATTTGCGATTGTAGAAATATTATTTTGCCACCCATGATGTAAAATCCAGTTTTGTTTCATTTGATAGTGAGTCCTCATTATTGTCTAATATTAATCTCTCCACTACCTATGATATTATGTGTAACAGATGTATAGGCCTACAGCAGTGGGTGTTCTGCTTATGTACTTTTTCATTATGGAATGAAATAATGAATGCCAATTTTCACTCTTTACCGAGGCTACTGCCATTAAAATGTCCTAGACACAATAACTGCCATACCTTTTCAGTTCAAAATTTCTTAAAACTTTGATTAAATTTGAGAAAAGTTCTGAGAAGTCAGTTTTCCTTTACTATTCTGTTGCTTCACAGAAGATAATGATAACTGCAATTTTCTCTAAAAAATAAATATAACTTGTGTTCACCCTCAGTACTTTTTTAAGTTTCTCAACCTTTTTAGTAGCTCTTAATACTGAAAAAACACAGTAGATAGACCTCAAATGCATTCTGCCCATATGAAATGTAATTCTTAGTGTGACAGAAATAGTAAACAAAAGTTCTGACTGTTTTCCCAACACATGCATATTCACAATAGTGGCATAAACTTTTTTTCTTTTTCTGATTGTAAATGTGTAGTCTAAAACCTTGGACCAAAGCATCTTTTACAAGGAAAACCTTTTCATTCCCTTTCTCTCTCTAATTTTAGCAAAATTTAAAGGACAAAGAAACAAAAAAGGTCAAAGCTCTACTTTTTCTAGTAATTTCAATTATCATTCATTATATATATATTCATTTATTATGTCAAGGTATTCCAGAATTGGGCATTCAAAACAGTTGTCTTCAGGTTTCTCTAAAAGTTCATAGAGGTAAAGATTGTTTATGAAGCATCTGTTTTCAAAGTCCTGGCTCAAACTGTATTATGGTGTTCAATAACTTTGTTCCCGTTTTAAAGCTTCTGCAATATGTCAATGTTTAATGAACATATGAGACTGTTCAGAAAGACAGTCATTAAAACATTTTTTTCAATGTCTAAGGATTCCACCAGTTGTGTAGGCCCTTAGTATATTTCTTAATCTACTTACTCCATTAGAAAAATAACTATTTTGGATCTGCTCACTTACTCACTTTAGAAATTAATAAATGAAAGAACTGACATGACAGTATAATATCAGAATGAGCTGGAAACAACTGGAAGAAACTGGAATGAATGGGCCAGATTCAATAAAGCCTACACTAGGTGTACACCGTATGTATTCAATAAAATTCTTATCACATTGTTTGTGATTTCTAGTCACTTAGAAAGATTCCACTAAGTGTACATGTAGTCTACACTTTGTGGTAACTTTTATGAATTCCTGTCAATATTTAAAGCTGCAAGAATATCAGTAGGAAAACTAAAATTAGGAGGTAAAAGGTATGTGTTGTGCCTGTGCTATCTGTTCACTCAGAACAGTGTACACTTAGTGTAGGTTTTATTGACTGTGGCCCATTGTCTTTATCTGTTAATTGCCCAGAAGTGTGTGTGTGTGTGTGTGTGTGTGTGTGTGTGTGTGTGTGTGTGTGTGTGTGTGTGTGTGTGTGTGTGTGTGTGTGTGTGTGTGTGTGTGTGTGTGTGTGTGTGTGTGTGTGTGTGTGTGTGTGTGTGTGTGTGTGTGTGTGTGTGTGTGTGTGTGTGTGAACAGGTGCCAGTCTCTCCTTCATTGACCACATTTTTTAGAATTTATTCTGCACATGCTGCAGTTCAGTTAAAAATGCTTTGCTACGTACAGTGAAGGTAGATGTCAACAACTTCTGAATACTGTTTCCAGTAATAATGCTGATAAACTGAAACAGTCATCAGCATTAATATACATATTTCCTTGATAAACTGAAATAGTCCTCTGTATTCATATTTTTCATCCAGAATAGTATAATTAATATTCTGAATTTCTGAATATTTGACCTGACTTCTGCACTCATAGCCGAGTGTCTACACTGCCTTCTGAAGACTGCACTGCCATGACTTTCTGCTTATCAGTCCAAACAAACTCAGCTGTGCCTGAAGTACTTAGTAATTATACTAAACTCTGCAAATCTCTACATGCCTCCATTGCCTTGGTTCCCAAGCCTTGTACCATGCAATGTGTTTGTACTCAAATGTACAGCACATTCTGTTCTTGTGAGTATTCTTAACTGAAGGTTATTTATTCACCGAAACTGTATGAAAATTGTGATGCCTGCTTTAATATCACTGCATTTCTAGACTTATGCAAAGAGAATACTGCATTTTTGTACATTTAAATGTTATCAGATCTAACAACTCCTCCTGAGATACCCAAACACACACAGGCATCTCTTTCTGTAGTTACTTCTGTAATTACTTTGTAAATCTATTAATATCGTCTCCGAAGGACAGTATAATGATCATTAGAACTAATACAAAGTAAGTGTTCTTTATCTGGTAAATAAACTGAAATTTAATTTTGACTAGAACCCCTGGGCATCTGCCTATGTGGTACCATTCCAGACAGCTAGCTATGGCTGCTGTGTCCTGATACATGTGCCATAGATAGCACACTGTCCTGGCCAGTTCCAACTGTACACTTTCGCTCAGCTAAGGGCAATGGTGATGATGGATGTACAGGCAGTATGACTGTGTGCATAGATGGGGTGGAGACTTGTGTACTGTCAATTGGTGTCCCAACAACAGACTCTGACAAACCTGCCTGTGCCTCAACACACCTGTCCTCATCATCATTGTCTGTCTCAGTGACATCAGGTTCCCTGCTGTACTGAATCAGCCCCACCTCGGCACCTGTGAGAGGAAAACAGGAAACACACTTTAAGACCTGAACATGACCTCAGACCACATACGCACATGCACACATGCACACATGCACACGTGCACACACTAGGTGTCATTTAAGCATTTATGGTCTGTTTGGATTAAAGTCTCTTTACTTTATGATTTCATTCTAACTGGACAATTGTTTAAGGTGTATGACTGTTAGACTCACCTATAATATATGTATCTTGAAGTATAATTACTATTTACTGTATTAACTTGTGTCTGTGATGTTTCAGCTAGATGTGTTACTAATAATCCTGTCTATTTACCTTTTTAATTTGTGTGTGCTGTAATAGAAGTCTGCCTTCTAAATTTGTGTCTTACATATCCGGTAAATGGGTGTATATTACTTTGTCAAAGATGAAATTCCTTGAACCTCCATTCATCAAACATTTTTCAGTGAACATTCCCTTCAGTGAACATTCACATCAGAAAATGTTTTACAAAGAGAAAGGAAATAGTTGGCCAGTAGTAGGAAATTTGTCCTTTTCCCCACTGTACTGCAATTTTGGTGTTGGTATATACAAGTAGGCAGGGTGGGGGTGAAGCCCCCCACCTTGCAGGGTTTGATATGCAATGATGTGTGTGACGGTCAGAGTGGTGGACTACTGACTCCTTTCCCTTTGTAAAAGGTTCACTGATGCGAATGTTCACTAAAGGGAACACTCGCTGAATAATGTTCGATGAACAGAGGTTCAAAAAATTTCATCTTCGAAGTGATATAGACCCCCTATAAATATTTATGTGCTGTAATAATAGAAGTACTTTTACTAAAACCTATGCTTTCTGTATTTCCGATATTATATAAGTGCACTGTATTCTGTAATTTACTAAACAAATTATGCCTGACCTGTTATATCTTAAATATATTACTACTTATTCTTTAAATAACTTACCTTAATAAGCCTGTTAAAATAATTCTGTAAATTTACCCTTAAAACTAATGACTGATATAATGTGAAGGGCGATGTAGTAATGCTATATGATGTAAAAAGCCTGTTATAAACAATACTGTCATTTTACTAATGACTGAATAATGTGAAGTAATATTGTTAGAAATGTATAACTGAGTATGAATGTCATATTTTGAACTTTGAAATTTACATTAAGGTGATAAATATTTATACTGAACATCTGAAATAGCTGTGTATAACTGTTATATTCTTGAAACTAACTAAACTAATACTAAAGGAATACCTTTTCCTGACAATGCTACCTGAACAGAGATAAAAACATAAACTAAAATCTGGTAATGTTATACGCTGGAGACTAAAGTATTAGTAAAGGAGTACCTTTTTCTGTCAGGATTATCTGAACACAGATAAAAGTATAAATTGAAAACTAGTACTGTTGCTTTAGCTCTTTCTGCATAAATGCACAACTGTTATTACATATGTTTTACCTTTAATATTTTAGATAACTGAAACTCATTAAAACTGAAAACTAGTATTGTTTAAAAACTATAAAATTAATCTTAACTGTTAATCTATAACCCACAGGCTGTAATCTACTCTCTAGTGTGCAATTGTCTTAATATAGTCATATCTTTAGCTGATGTCATTTCATTCTTTCAGTACTTCTGAATGGTGCAAGGATTTATCATTATTGTCTATAATTTTCTGGGATAAATAGTAATAACTGTTACTGCATATTACTATCATTGCTTATGTCATAAGTGATGGTTTAATAAAGATATTTCTTATTTAAAAAAGGTGCAGGAATTGAATAATTTATGTTATGTGTCAGGTTATATGAAATATATAGCAATATATTTGAAGTATGATGTTTGTTAATATTAATTTGTTAAGATAGTTTGATTACTTTTGTATAAATGTAAATTGGCCTATGTCACACATGATAATTCAATAAAGGTGTTTAAAAAACATCACTAGTAATAACATTAAACTGATATTTACCATACTGTTTTATGGCATACAGTACTGCATTTAATTCAGCTTGCTGAGCTGGCCTGTAATCAGATAACTCAGTTTTTAAGTCTGTGCCTCTAGTGTGCTTGGTAAACTGCAATTTCTGCAAGAAATATATATAATCCTGAACTGTATGCAAATACATATTTATTACTTGAGTTAAACTGATCTGATTCTGGACAAGTATGTCAAGTTTTTTCATATAATATACACATTTATTAGTAGAGTTGAACTGATCTGATTCTGGAACTTTGCTCTTTTTACAAGTATAACATGAGAGCTGAACCTGTGGCTTGCATTTTTTTCTTGGATGGGATCTGAACATTTGACTATAGTGTCATTTCTAAAATGTAGCATTGACTTTAAATTTTACATGCTATAAACTAGCAAATTGTCATTTAATATCTGTGAATCTTTTTGTTTCTGTGTGTATCAAGATATTATTTATGCATTGCAACATTTTACTACCATAATTCAAAGATCTTAATGTCTGCTAAACAAAGCAATAACACAAACAATTCATTTCCCAGATCTGCACCTGCAACCCTTTTATTCTGTGAATTAACTTGACTGCCATTACTGGCATACCCTACACAACATGTGCTTCCAGAATGGTAAATGTGCACTGTTACTTTTTTTTTTTCTTACTGGCCACTCTGAGTATGTATTTCTGAGAAAAAGATGAAACTGTAATATTCTGACTCCCAGAACTTCAGCTGTTTCTTTAACCCATAAATTTGCATGTTCCTGTCATAACCACTTTTTAAAATTCTTTACATTTGCATTTGCAGAATATACTGCATACAAATTCTTACAAGTGTCATTTGTGTGCATTGCTGTTCATTCTGTAGGATTTTATTTTTCTGTAAAATTTTGTTACTGAAGTCGAAAACAACATGTAATGCTGACATGTCCATGCTTAGTATGGAGCTGTTACACTTAAAACTGTTAACGGCTGTAATCTTTGACCCTTTAAATCCTGGCAAAACTGCACTCATATCCTCTAGGATAGGTCTATTTGTAACTAAAATTCATATGTCTGTATCTGGTTTGGGGCTGGACTGTCACACCCTTTATAGATAAGATGAAAATCTTTTTTTTTTTTATAGACCTAGCAACAACACTGACTTGAGTTATGGAATGCTTCTTCTTTGCTATGCCCTGAACCACTAGTAATAACAGTGACTTGAGTCAAGGTATACATTTTTTTTTACTTTAAGCTGAAGTCTGTATATCATTTATGCTGCTGTTTACTTTATGAAAATGATCAAAATATGCACTCTAATCCGTATTATCCCCCAGTGCAATATTTGTACATGTTTCTGAAAACAAGAAACTAGAATTTATTATATTCTGAACATCTGTATTTGAAATTGCATCTTGCTTGGAAATTTGCATGTTACGTACACTGACTGTGTTTACTTCTGTATCTGCAATACTGTGACTTGTGGCATTGCAAATGTTTGCTTTGTTTGGTCAGGAAATCTGCATGTTTTGACATTGACTGTGTTGACATTTGTATATACAATAATGCAACGACTCTGCAGTTTGAATTACATGTGGTGTATCATTTACACTGATTTCTGATGACTGAAACAAGAATTTGTGTTATTTAAGTCTGAAACCATACTGATAGAAGCTGACTCATTCTGTGAATCAAGAGACAGTGCATCTGTTGTCATGTGTTTCTGTGATTTAACCCTTTGACATCTAGAAAGATGTAACATTCCTGAACTAATAATATATATATTAGATTTAAATGAACATTTCTGGAACACTTTTTTTAGACTGTTTTACCTAATTTTCAATGTTAAACCCTATGTTTGCTGGTGTCTTTACTGTAGAACTACTGTCTGACATATTTATGCAATTTACCTTTACTGATGTATTTAAGCTTTTTTGTGATTTACTGTCTGACTTAGTAACAAAATGCATAACAAAAATGAATCCTTATATTACTTTTTGATTTAAAATTGTTTGAAGAATGTGTTCTGGCATCTTGTAGCTTTTTAAAACTCTTTCTTTTTTCTTGGCTTTGTGATGTCACGCTGCAAACTTGAAAGTCTGTTGTCTGCTTTAGAGATGGTAAAGTATGTTGGTGTTAACTGGACAATGTCTTTTACACTGGTATCTTGGAGAGTCTGAAATTCTTTGAGACTTTATATCATGAAGGTTTAAGATTTTTCTGAGATACAGCTGCTCTATTGGTGTTGTTTGAGGCTTTTCCTGAAGTAGTGTTTTGAATAAACATTGGTGCTGTCTAGTCTGTACTGTAGAATACAAGTAGTCTGATCACTGATAAGGTTGCTATGGGGTTTTGGGACTTACTTTAATTGTTGTCCGCCCATCAATGGTAGGTCACCATTGAAAGAATTGACATGACTGTATAATACTGGAATGAGCTGAAGACAATTGGAAGAAACTGAAATGAGACTGGAATGAATGTCTTTATCTGTTAATAACCCAGAACTGTGCCAAAAAGGTGCCAGTATCTCCTTTATGGGCCAAATCTTCTTATATGTTTCAGAATTAATTTTGTACATACTGTAGTTAGTTAAGAATGTTATAAATAGTCCTCTTTATTCATATTTTTCCTCCCAAATAGTATAATTAATATTCTGAAATGCTGGATATTTGCCCTGACTTCTGCACTCATAGCTGAGTGTCTTTACTGCCATCTAAATACTGCACTACCATGACTTTCTGCATATCAGTCCAAACAAACTCAGGTGTGTCTGAAGTACTTCCCAAAAATCACATAAGACTGCAAATTTCTGCATGCCTCTTTAGCATTGGTTCTCAAGCCTTGCACCATACAAACAAAATGTGTTTGCACACAAATATACAGTGTATTTTGTTTTTATCAGTATTCTTGACAGAAAGTTATTTATTCACTGAAACTATATGCAAACTATGAAGCCTGCCCAAATTTCTAGGCTTTTGCAAAGATGATTCTATATTTTTGGACATTTAAATGATACCAGATTTAACAATAAAAAATAAAATAACTGATAGAAGGCATTTTTGTATTTTCCCTTTATTCCTTGTATTTGTTAGATTACTGACATGAAAGGAAACAAATATTTTTTTATATTTATTTATTCGCTAGAACCTGAGCATTTTATTTTTTTTTTAATTTTCAATATCTATTCAAAAGCAGAATGTATTTTATAGTGCTGCCATGCTGCTTGTCAAACCTGGGGTGATAATGGAAGGAAAGCAGTTTTATTTCATTTTCATTTTACCTTTTACTATTCAATTGAAACACAAAGTAGCTGGAACTGTTTACTGATAATTAGGTAAATACCACTTGATTATTGCAATTACAGTTCACTAATGGGATTTGGTATAAATGTGGCAAGAATACTTACCTGTAACTTACAGGTTTCCAGTTAAAGTATCGTACTCTTTGATAATATTTATTGTGTGTGTGTGTGTGTGTGTGTGTGTGGGGGGGGGGTTATGTGTATCTGTTTTGTCAGTCCATAAGCACACATGTAAGGATGACCATAGAGAGGTGCGGCATTTAGCATCACTGCTTTTTTCTACAACAATATGGAAAATCCTTTAACAATATAATACCTTGCCTTTATTCTGGCATCTTCAGCTGCTTAAATGAGCAATACAGGTACAAGACTGTAGCTGGCAAAACACTGTAGAATAGCATTCCGGTTAATGAATGAAGTTGGTAAACCAGGCAAGAATATTTATATCTTCCTAAAGTGGTGTGGATGCTAGGCAGGGATTAAAAATTAGGATGGAAACCATAATATGTTACTTTTGTTATAACACACACTGCTACATTCGCATTATAATGTTTTATGGTGAAATATTCTTTACTTTTTATCAGAAACCCTCATTAGTGCGTGTACGTTCAACACGAGTGCTGTGAGTATAACTATGTCTCAAATCCCACAAAAACAAATAACCTTCATAAAAGCACCACGGAAAAGTTAATCTCTGTATAACACCTTCGACCTCATATAATTTTTGCCTTTGGATGATACATCTCTAGATTAAGTTGGACATGCCTCACAACTCTGCATGATTTTGTAGAATGTTCCTGATTTTACTTCACATCTTTGGATTATTTCTCATAGAATTTGTAGTCCTCTGTCAAGAAGCTGAGGACTGTAGCCCCTAAATAATGACACATATTTGATTTTCTGAGTTTGTATCCTTCAAACATGAATACAGTAATAAAAACAAATTCCAAAATTAGTCTTGTTTTAGTCATTTAGTTAAGGCTTTTGTTTCAATACATAGTCTTACTTATCTAAAGTCTTAGAAATACATGTTTCCTACTGATTTTATCTGTCATTAATTATTTATATCATAATTCATTTTTTATGTTAAACTTGGGACTTTCATATCATAGTTTTGTAAGATTATCAAAGATACAAAACAAGAATGCCCTCTTTCACCGCTTTTATTGTTTAGGCTATAGAATGCTTTTCCAACTTTATTAAAGATAATAATGATGTAAAAGGTTTGGAGGTTGGTGCTCTATATTAATCTAAAATTCATCTATTTGTAGATGATATTCTTTTAACCATTGATAATATTGAATCAGTTCTTATAAATAAAAAATACACTAAAATATTTTGATTCAATGTCTTGGCAAAAGTGTAATCAAAACAAAATCAGTAACTTATTAATTAATTAATAAGGGTATTAATTCTCTGATGAATTATCATAGTGAATTTAGATGTGATAAAAATCAGATCAAATATCTCAGGATTAGCTGCATGTGAATATAGTTAAACATATGTAAAATGGTGCAGCCATTCTGGAAGACAAATCAGAAGGAAATGCAAGGATCAGAGATAATAGTGGGCTGGGACATATGTATGTATGTACTCATTTGTTTAAAAGGTAAATGCCTGATTCAAAATGGATAATTTCCAGTGATGATACATGATAAGAAATACAAATCTAAAGTCTAAACGTGGATAATGGTAACTGAAGTAATTTTACATTGCAAGGAAGAAACCAAAGTATGAGAGAAAAGAAACAAAGGTGTTACATTCCGCAGTCGTACATGGCAGACAAGACAGGAAAATTGTAGGAAGACATGGATTAGTGACAAGCAGTCTGATTCTGTTATCTGCAGCAATTCCTCTCTGCTCTTCCTGATCCTCACATAATCTGTGGGGGAGAAAAATCATACTATGAAATCTGACAATCCAGAAAATGACCTATATGCCATCCTGTCAAAGAAAGAAGCAGCATGACCATTTTAGGCGATCTCTGGAAGTGATATTTTTTTTTAGTTGTTTGACATAAGAACAGAATCAACAGAACATAAACTGAAAGACGTGCACAGATTAACAGCTTTTTTATCCACGTTAACCCTTATATCATTACTTTATTCACACACATTCAATCTTTCTTTTCTTCTGGTCCCTTTCACAGTTTTCCCTATGATGTTCTGACAATTTATCATTTTTCATAGTGAAATACAGGACCCCTTTTATATCCCCTTTGGCCATTATCTCTTACTTACCTAACCAGCATGGCATCCCTATGTATTGACCCAAACACCATTGTACTAAGAGATTTTAACTATCTCTTCATAAACTGGAAGACTTTTACATCCTCAGACATGTACGCAATGACATTTCTGGACTTTTATTAATACAAATTCTGTGGATCACTTAGTCTGCACCCCAACAAGGGGAGATAAAATCCTGAAATTGTTTTTTGCCAGTATGAGGCAGTTCTGCTCCCCACCAATTGTAACCTCCTTCCCCAGTAAAACTGGACCACAAGTCAGTCATATTTACCATAAGACTGAAGAATGAAGTGTCTTAAAATACCTCAGTATTCAGAGATGTTTGCAGATGACATTGTGATCTGTAGTGAGAGTAGGGAACAGGTGGAGGAGACTCTGGAGAGGTGGAGATATGCTCTAGAGAGAAGAGGAATGAAGGTCAACAGGATTAAGACAGAATATATGTGTGTGAATGAGAGGGAGGATAGAGGAATGGTGAGGATGCAGGGAGTAGAGGTGGCGAAGATGGATGACTTTAAATACTTGGGATCAACAATTCAGAGTAATGGTGAGTGTGGAAGAGAGGTGAAGAAGAGAGTACAGGCAGGATGAAGTGGGTGAAGAGGAGTGTCAGGAGTGATTTGTGACAGACGAGTGCCAGTAAGAGTGAAAGGGAAGGTCTACAAGAGGTTAGTGAGACCAGCTATGTTATATGTGTTGGAGACAGTGGCATTGACAAAAAGGCAGGAGTCAGAGCTGGACATGGCAGAGTTAAAGATGTTAAGATTTGCACTGGGTGTGACGAGGGTGGACAGAATTAGGAATAAGTATATTAGAGGGTCAACCCAGGTTGGGAGGTTTGGAGTCAAAGTCAGAGAGGCAAGATTACATTGGTTTGGATGTGTGCTGAGGAGGGATGCAGAGTATATTGAGAAAAAGATGCTAAGGATGAAGCTGCCAGGTAACAGGAAAAGAGGAAAGCCTTCAGAACATGATCAAATCGACTAAAGCCTGATATGAGGTAAGAATAGCCACTTAGGTGAAAGATAACAATAAAAAACTTCAGAAACAATGTCCACTACTGCTTATAGATAATAATAAATGATTCCATCTACACAAACCCAGACGACATAGCCAGTCTACTATCAGATATATTTAGCTCAAATTTCACCTCCCTCTTTCCCCTACATTCCTAGATCATACACTTGCCTCTACATTGCATTGCAAATATCTCAAGAACAAGTTTTCAAGACACTATCCAAAGCCAAGAACACTGCTTCTCTGGGGCCATATAATACACTAGTATGCCTACTGCCTAGCCCGAAACAGGACCTGTTAGCTCTTCCTACAAAAATTATCGAATAAAGTCTCCAAACAGGCTATGTGCCAAATCAATGTAGGACAGCAACAGTCACCACCCCTGCACAAAGGTGGGGTGTAGACTGAAAATTATAGACTCATAAGTCTGAGGATCCTCACCCAAAGAAGCAGATAACCTACAAATCCTTGACTCAAGCCAATTTAGTTTTGTCAAAGGCAGATCCTGTCTAGTTAGCTTGGTCACCTTCTCTTCTTCAAGAAGGTAACTGACGCAATGGTTGAGGAAAACTTAATACACCCCATGTACTAAATCATGCTCAGGTATTGTTAATAAACTCTTCCAGCTAAATATCAATTCCCTATCTAACTTGGTAGATAGCAAAATCTCTTACAAATAGAGCCCGGGAAATTAGGATGGCCAGCTCCATCTCCTTTAAGACCAGTCACCAGCAGTGTACCACAGAGCTCTATCCCTGGGGCACTCCTTTTTAGCAGTTACACCTCAGAGGTCAAAGCCAATGTTAAGGGCATACACCAAGTTTGATGATGACTGTAAACTAGGTGCCATTATTAACTCTTCAGAGGACATTAGGATCCTCCAAGAAGCGTTTTCCCAAACAAACAGCTGATGTCAAAACCATGGACTAAAGCTAAATCCCAGAAATGTATAATACTATCCCTCAACAAGCACAAAGTCACCCAGCAATTGTCACATTGACAACATAGTCCAAAAAACACACTGACACGGAGCCGATGAATTTCGGTAAAATTTTACTTTATCGGCATTCTGGTACCTTTGTAAAGTGCCTTGAAAGGAATAACATTCATTACACCAATCAGCCAGTTAAATACAAACCATGAATCATAGTAAATTGGTTAATTAAACCATTACAAATATTTAAAGTGCTAATGACTTTAGATCCATAATAAATACACACATATATTGCAAGGAATACATCCAAAAAACTTGCAATATTTATGCAAAATATTTTAAACTCAAATATTCAAATGAATGTCTAGATTCAGTTGCCTTGGTTTTAATGTCCTAACATTATTATAAACCTGATTTCTAGTTCTCTGTATTTCTTTCATGTTATTATGACATTGACAACATAGCCCTGAACATCAATCCATTAGTTAGAGAACTAGGAATCTACATAGCTAGTGAGCTGCCCTTCAGTCATCATGTGTGCACTACTGTAAGAAAGTCTTTTCATTGCATATCTGACTGGTAAGGTTCAGAGAGTGATCATTCTGCTGTATTTGGCACTTAGCCAATCATTGAGTATAATACCCTCTTTGACATGTACCTGTCCAAACATTTGACACAACCTGAATGTCCACAGCACTTTCTCACCAAGAAAATCAGTGTTCTAAACCATAAGAACTACACTGATGGTACCAGAGACTTGTCCCTCTTCTTGATATCATACAGGCTGCTGAGGGGTGACCTCTATCTCACATAGACAGGCTCAATAGATCCTAGCCTCTTTGGCATGATGCACCTCCACAAGACCAATGGTGGTATAAAGACCCATTGAAGAGATCTTAATCTCTTCTGCAACATGAACACAATATGTTGGAGAGACACATATTTATCACAGAGAATACCACTTCTTTGGAATTGTCTTCTGTTATTCCATTTAGACATAATCAGGATGAATAGACTGGAAACAACAGAGTCATCCTGATGTAACACCTTTATCCCATTTGGAATGGGGTGACATGTAAGTGTTCAGGTTGTCTGGACTGTCTTGTATTTAAATTAGAAGAGCAAAAATAAAAAAAAAACTTCATGGGAATGCATGTCTAGGCAATATCCAAGTAAAAACTTATGAACCTATAAGAGTATAGATATGTTTATGAATTCAGACACAATGGAAAATTGAAATATATTATATAGTACAAGCAATACGTGAATGACATGTGATACTTTACAGGTCAAGGGATTGTAGAGCACTGGTGTACACCTATACTTACATACCTAAGAAAAATGTTTGGGTTTAATGAACAATTTACTTGTAAAGGTTCAAAAATACAGTCATATATCCAAGAAGAGGAAAGGGATATTAGTGAGGAAATATAGCATATCTAAGCTAATACTCTGTGTTCTGTACAGCAGAAAAGAAATGTACAGCCAGCTGATGACATATTTTATCATGGGCAACAAATATGGTTATATTTACTTTTACAATTTTGCAGCAGGTGTTCCCTGATATTTCTCCTGAATTTGACTGAGTTTCTCTGTTCTTGCAATAATGAGTTCTAGTATTCCTGAGGGATTTTGGAGACAGAGTTTTCCCCTAAGACCAAGTTAAATGGCCACTCAAGCAAGGTGAAAGGGGAAAGACTTTACTGTTTTCCCTAAGAGGTGACCATAACACATTGGTAAGAACAGTTTCAGCTGTACTGCAGCTCTTTCTAACCTGCTCAGTCCTCAAATCAGTAATCGGCGCAGGGGGGGGGGGTGATTATTCCAATGGACAGTCATTTCACCTTTTCTTCACATTGAATATTCACAGCCCAAAGCTGGCTATAGGATACACACCATGGCAGCATACACAGGTCACCAATTCAGCTCCTACTCACTTGAGAGATTTTGTTATATAAGTCCTTTACAGTGACTCATCAAACATTTTCATAAAAGACTCTGAAACCAAGTTATCCTACTTCCACATGAGAAGCATGAATGAATGTGTAAAATGTGAATAACTATAAAGCTATAAAAATCAAACTCAGCTGTGTACCTAAAAATGTAGACGTCTGCCTTTAGTTGTTAAACTTATACTGGTAGTCTGATACCCAAATTGCAGTCAGCATAGTGACAACATACTGAAGAAGACAAAAATCAAATACATAGTGTATGGCATTGCCAAAAGTCTTACAGCTTCTCCCATTTGGGGTCGCCACAGAACATGAGTCCGCAGATTGATTGGCAGTGTTTTTATGGTGTTGAATAATGACATTTAAAAAAATACACAAATGTCTAATTATGCACTGAGGGGCTGCCACCTTTTCAGATGTCTACAGTTGGCCACAGAGAATATGACCAGATATAATATGCACACACACACACACACACACACACACACACACACACACACACACACACACACACACACATACACACACGCACACACATGCACACACACACATGCACAAGTCCATGTTAGAAGTTCAAGTTTTCAGAAATTCATATTGTTGAGATGGTATAACTGAGTTCCTGAAAACTTGAAACAAAAGAAAACAACAAAAATCTAAGTTTTTTTCTATGTTTCTACAGAGGTGTGAGCACTCTTGCATCCCCCATATGGAGGGCTGTGCTCTGACACCCCCTGCATATTATATATATCAACTCCAAGACTGCACTACAGTGGGGGAAAAGGGTAAATTCCCCAATCCTCACTGTACCGTGATCTTCATTCAGAAGCTTCGAGTTTTTGGAAAATTGATCATATGGTCTCAACCATATCAACTATGAGTTTCTGAAAACTCAAGATTCTGATAGGCATATATATATCTATATATCTATATATCTATATATATATATATATATATATATATATATATATATATATACACACACACACACACACAGGGTCTATATTATATATTCAAAGTTTCAAAACTTCGAACCTCATATGTTTGACAACATATGAGTGAAGTTTGAAACATCGAAAATATAATAACAAAAAAAAATTTATCTCAATGCTCCACACTCCCGATATTTTAATATACCAACTCCGAGATCACATTTCAGTGCAGAAAAGGGACATTTTCCTGTTCTGCGCCATACGGAACCATTGCTTTTCACCTTCGGACTTTTAAAAGTTCGATCATATGGCGTCGACCATATGACATTCAAACTTTAAAAAGTTTGAGTAATTAATAGGGACCCTATATATATATATATATATATATATATATATATATATATATATATATATATATATATATATATATATATGTATATATAAACATCATAGTAGGTCTGACTATATCTTACTATAATAATAACCTGGGAGAAATAAGTGAAAGAAGAGAGTGGTGGCCCATAGAATCTATGGAGATCTACATACTTTGTGATGCATTTCAGATTTTTCTCCAAACTTTTGCTCTAATGATGGCCTGAACAAAAATACAAATACTTGGGAAAATACTTGACTGGGAAAAGTAAAGTGCAAAAAAAGAGCAAGAGATATAATGTAGTGAACAGGAACGCCACCTCCTAAAGAACAAGTTAGTACAGAGTTGTTATTTTACTCTCATCGTAGCTTTTGACTACCCAGACTTTGCAGAACATCTCTGATTTTGCCCTGTATTTTTACTGTGTCACTCAACAAATTAGTATTTTTTGGTAACATGCCACTGAAGATAACAGTCAATCAATAATGACATATATTAACATTTTCTTACTTATTATGCTTTAGGAACTGCATATTAATGCAAAACTTGTTGCTGCTGCATTTTGTAAATAAATCACTCAGGATTACAGTCAGTCAGGTTTTGTAAATAAATCACTGAGGGTTACAGTAAGTCAGTAGAACTGGACATTATAGTTTCATACTTCTTATTTTTGGAAAATGCACGTTGATGCAAACCTGTTCTTAATTTTCTTCTCTCTCTCTCTCTCTCTCTCCCCCTCTCTCTCACACACACATTCTGTCCTACTCTTTCTCTCTCTCTCACACATTCTGTCCCAGTCTTTAACTCTCTCTCACTCACTTTCCCACTGTCGGTCTCATTCCTACTCTAACTATCTCTCAGCACTCTTTCTTACACCATTCTTTCTCTCTCACTCATCCAGACTCTATCATACTCTCTTCCTCTCTTCTTCTCTGCCTCACACTGTCTCGCTCTCCCACTTTTTCTCTCGTGCTGTTTTTTTAGTCTGCTTCACTATATCTTACTCTCTTTTTCTTTTTCTCTTGCTTTGTCTCTTGCTAACCACAAGGCACTGTGAGCTATTCGCTCTCCTGTAGAATGAAAAGAAAATTACAGGAAAGTTAGAAATTCCCATCTTTTCCTGATCAGTGGTGGCAGCGGTCTGCTATAATGACAGTATCCTCCCTTTAACATAACAGCAACAGCAAGCAAACACAATAACTCTCAATTATCCCTAATTTTGCAGAATGTCTCTTTTTTGATTTTTGTCTTTCTGGTAAATCAGTGATCACTGAGGATTTGAAGATTACAGTCAGGCTGTAATTCCTAACATTACAGCATTTTACTTTATACTTCCTATTGTTCAGAAAATACAAACTGAAACAAAATCTGTTGTCCTGTTAACTTTTTATGTGAATTAAAGTAATATTTAAAAAGGACTTTTGTACTCCTTTATTTTTTGGCTTTTGTCCCTGCTTCTTGGGCAAGAAGTGGAGAACTTTGGCAGCAACCACAAATGCTTTTGCAACATTTAGCACCAGTTCAAATGTTCACATGCTCAACTTTGCCACGTTTTTTTTTTATACTTACTGATTGAACATTATAATCAGGAGCAGCATTCAGGTTTCCGAGCCCGGCACTCATCATTTAATGTAATGACTCTGGTGCCCTGCTTGCAGCCCCACTCCCAAAATACTGAGATCCAGCCAATCACAATTGTACATATGAGAAATGGACCTGATGAAGAGGCAGCACTACAATAGTGTTCGTAAGTGCTCTAGTTTGTGTAAGGTCTTGCACCACTATACACTGAAGAAAAACAAGCAGTAAGGTAAGCTGCTTCAGCAAAGGGAAATGCTTGGAGAGTTACCAGCACAGGCATGAAAAATAAATGTTTCCCACATTAGCTGTGTGTGAGAAATTACTCTTTGCATTACAGTAATACCATCAAACTGGGACATTTGCTTTACCACCCACAGTTAATGAGGGCAGTGGAACAAAAGTTACTAAACTGTGGTTGTCCCTCTCACAACAGAACAGGTGGCAACCAGAAGCACTCTGAAACACCAAGCTAACATTGTATGTGGATGCATAGCCCTCATCTGGTTACCATAAAAATTCCAATATCACTGTTTATTTGGGTAGATGGATATCACACCCCCTGCATAAACCTCCTTCCCATCATCTGAACATAACCTGAAAAGTATCTCATTTATTCACTTTTGACTCCATCTCACTTCACAATTTGTTCTTAGTTATCCTCAGTACAGTGTTCTCTTCATCTTCCATCCTACTAGTAGTTACCAATTACTGATCGTACAGTGTTCCATCCTACTAGCAGTTACCATTGATTGACTGTACAGTGTTCCATCCGACTAGCAGTTACCAATCACTGATCGTGCAGTGCTCCATCCTGCCATCAGTTATCAATGATTTGACTGTACAGTGCTCCATCCGACTAGCAGTTACCAATCACTGATCGTGCAGTGCTCCATCCTGCTCGCAGTTATCAATGATTGACTGTACAGTGCTCCATCTTACTAGCAGTTACCAATCACTGATCATGCAGTGCTCCATCCTGCTAGCAGTTATCAATGATTGACTGTACAGTGCTCCATCCTACTAGCAGTTACCAATCACTGATCGTACAGTGCTCCATCCTGCTAGCAGTTACCAATGGTTGACTCTACAGTATTCCATCCTACTAGCAGTTACCAATCACTGATCATAGAGTGTTCCATCCTGCCAAAGTTACTAATCACTGATCAGAAATATACTTTGATTAAAAGCTGTTTTGAATCATTGGCACATTCAGCAGCATTGCATCTTGTAAAGATGCCATCGGCATCAGAAGTGACTATACCGTTATTAACTTGTACATGACTAATGTTATACAAAACTAGCACAAAGCATTAGGTCTAGGGGCTACTAATGAGCTTCATTGTATTGTACTGGGTTTGATTCCCTTATTCTCCATCATCCCTTATTAGATAGTGCTTTGGGGTTGACCCTGAATGCAGGCACTTGTGCCTTGTAGTTTTACCTGAAGGAACTGAATATGATGAAATAAAAATCACTTGTCTGGTAGGTTTACCTGAAGAAACTGAATATGATTAAATAAAAATAACTTATGTCTGGTAGGCTTGCCTGTTACCAATAAGTAAAATACACTAAACAAATTATTCTATAGAATTGCATGAGTCTGTGAAAAATTGCACCAGACCCCTTTTTCAATATGGAGATACTAGCTACATTTTACTGATTTTGAGATTATGGTTACATAGTCTCATACAAGACAGCTCAATGTAATACATGTGACTCTGTCCACTTATATTATCCCTGGTGATTCTATCATCAGGATCTAACCCCAGTTATTGAAATCTAGAAAAACTAGACTGTCCAATATGCTATAAAAATATACTTTAATAAGCATGTTTTTGCAAGAGACAGTCCAACAGTACACCCACAACACTCCCACACCTCCTGAAACTTAACTCTTAGAGTAAACAAACAAAAAGAAAGGGAAATAGCTGGAAATATAAACATTAATCACCTTCCCTTCTTTCTGCTTGCACTAACTATGCAAGTAAATAATAAATATTACTGTTCACTAATCTGGGCTTGCAATTACTGGCAGTATACAACAACCAGAGAATTAGATTAGTGGGACACAATCAACCAATCAGTATAGATTTTGTATGACATTCAAATATTTGTTTCACAATGAACTACTCTGTAACTGATAACAAAACTGAAATGGTTTAAATGAACTAATAAAAATAAAAATAAACCACTGCCACACTGAAGAAACACAAAGCAAAAAAGCAAGCACTTTAGCGTAAACCTTATTTAATCACTGCTTTCGTCAGCAAGACTTCATCAGAAATACAAACTCCATAAAATCTGAGGACTCATATACATACTCTGTGCATCAATTAACAATAATTACATCACACCAATAAAATCAATCAAATATACTTAAAGTGGAAAACCGTATATAAAATAAAATAAGTACATATAAAATGCATACTGAATTATTTATTTAATAACTTTTTGCATATACCCTATGGTCTTCTTGTATTAATTTCCATTGCAATTTGTTGGAAATTATTTTGACAAATCATTATTTTTTGTTTAACAACAAGTATTATAAACAAGTCCAAGGTCTAGCCATGGGGTCTCCTGTAGACCCCTCATTTGCTAACATATTTATGGGATGGTGGGAGTATGGGATTTTAAGGTCCTTTCTTAAGACCTTTTGAGTATTATACTATAAAAGGTTCATTGATGACTTTGTTTTCATCATGGAAGGGGGATGTAAAGAAGTTGATTCATTTATTGGACAACTTAATTCAAGTTCATCCTTTTTAAAGTTCACAGCTGGTGACATTGGTGTATCCATAAATTACTTGGATGTCCATTTGGAATGGGACAACTTTTATGAATTATTTACATTATTCCAGTCAACATCCGAAGTATATAAAAAGTAACATTCCCAAAGGACAATTCATCAGAGCCAGTAGAATGACCAGTGAGGATCATTCTCTGGCTGATGAATTCAAGTATATGAAAAAACTATTTATGGATAGAGGCTATGATGAAAAATTATTGGATGAACAGATTCAATATGTACAGGACAGAAGAGAGGATAGGTATCCACCTATTTTTAAAAAAGTTCTCCAACTTGTTCTAAATAATGTTTATTTAAATGGAAGACATTTGAGTTTTGGGATGCCCATGACAACTGATGGGAATATTATCAAAAATGTGATTCTAAGAAATTGGAAAATTGTGGAAGGCAATCATGAACTGGTGAAGAGTGTTGGTATAAAACCTAGCTTTGTGTACAGGAATGATTGCAATTTAAAAACTCTGTTAGAAAAGGGCAGAGATTCTTTTCCCACTGACATAAAATCTATTAGTAAAGCATATGGTATGCATAAGTGTTATAGGTACAGTATGTGTAGATGCATTTTGGAAGGACCATTTATAGAATTATCACACCTTTCTTATACCATTCCAGTTACAGGGTATTTTTCATGCAAAAGTCAAGGGATGGTTTACACTGCAGTTTGTAGCAAATGTCAAAAATTTTATGTTGGCATGACCACCAGGCTTCTATACATTAGAATTAGAGAACATATGAATAGTATAAAGAATAAAGACAATAGAAATGCTCTTTATAGACATAGAATTGAATGTAGCAGTTTAAAAAAATATATTTTCTGTTTTGGAACAGGGTCAACTGAGTCTAAGAGGGGGAAGTTTCAAAAATTATTTAGAACAGAGAGAGACCAGATGGCAGATAAAGTTAAGGGCTGATATATTCCCTGGTTAAACAATGTCATCAATATTAAATGTTTTTTAAAAGACTGTAGGGTATATGCAAAAAGTTATTAAATAAATAATTCAGTATGCATTTTATATGTGTTTATTTTATTTTATATATGGTTTTCCACTTTAAGTATATTTAATTGATTGTTTTATTGGTGTGATGTAATTATTGTTAATTGATGCACAGAGTATTTATATGAGTCCTCAGATTTTATGGAGTTTGTATTTCTGATGAAGTATTGCTGACGAAAGCGGTGATTTAATAAGGTTTATGCTACAGTGCTTGCTTTTTTCCTTTGTGTTTCTTCAGTGTGGCAGTGGTTTATTTTCACTCTGTAACTGAGATGGCATAGAAAAATAAGCACACTGAGTTACAGAAAGTAATTTTGCTGGAAATGCTACAACTGGCAAACTCATCACATACAAAACATGTTTTAAAAATGAAATGAATGTGTTTTCTGCTAGTAAAATAATTTAACAGGTTCTGGAATACAGCATTATTTATTCTGTAATCTACAGATAGAAAGATAAAAATGGTGAATCTTTGGATGGCAACAGCTAAAACTGAATGTAACACTAACCACCTATAGAGTCATGGTGAGGCCACAGATACTATTACATACCCAGTCAACGGGTACACAACAGAAAATGAAAAGTAGTTTGTCTAAGTCAGTGCAGTACAACACTCCAAATATGACATGTATGTAAGAGGACATATCTTGCGGTAAGTATAGCATGGCAAAAGTATTTTTTCTGTGTGATTTTGCTTCCATGCTTGTTGACCATCAAGCCTGTTCTAATCAGACTTCATCCCATTTGCTTCCCTCGACAGTGGCAAGAGTAATTTTGAAGGGTGATCATACAGGCCACAAAAGAGCCGTTTTCTGCCTTGTGCATTCTGGTGATTTGAACAATAGTATTATGGCTTTAACTCCTCCCTTGGGTTAAGGAACATACGATCTGCATTACAATGGGGATCACAACACTTTAGCCAAACTCCCTTCCACATGAGCTAAATTTGCATCTGCTGCCCCACCTCGAGGGATCATGGTACATCATGACCATGCACTGTTCCCTCTTCCTCAAAGATAGAAGTACCCATTGCCCCACACCAGCCAGTGCTACTCATTGAATGTGTGTGCCCTGGGTCATTCTCAGAGCTGTATCCATCCATGCCAGTTGTGCTTTTCAACAATGGGTTTATTTTACTTCATGCTAGCATGCAAATAGGAGACAGATATAGGTCATGAAATTATTGAAAGAGCTTAGCAATAAACATGCTCCTGTTAGCTGCAATTTAACTATACTCCAGATATAAAGGAATGTAATAAACATCATAATGAAATGTACAGGTGCTCAGCTTACATAGTTATGTGAATACATGAAACAAACAAAAATAAAAAAAACACATTTTTAAATGTCTCTTTAAAATTGCTGCAAGTGCAGTGATCAGCATACAAGACTGTTAAAATAATGTCTGAATTCCTGAAAGAAATAGCCCATTTTAAGCACATTTCATATAACTTTGTTGATACATAGTTAACTCTGTCTACAAGAAACTGCTACCATTTTGCCAAATGTTATGGAAACGTTTTGATACTTTCAATGGGAAGTTCTCTTAAAGTCACAAGCACAGATCAAATTAGCCATTTTGAATGTTTTGATGTACACTAACAGGCTTTCATTTTGCTTTCAAAAGTTTTGTCAAGTTCAGATATTAATTTCATTACAGGAATTGGAAAATCATTGATGTATTACAGCAGAAGAGGAAAGCAGGGTCCTTTTAATCTACATTAAATTACATACAGCCATTGTGATTTGTGGATCATTTTATTAGTTCCATAAACAGGTAAATGAGTATGTCTTGATTTATTTTCCAGAGCAAACATTTAGATATATGTACCATCTATTTAAATCCAACATCCATAATAACCTACACTTACAAATCCATGCAAATGCTAAAAATGTATTTTTGCCTCAAACCAGCAAAGTAGCACTTCAATAAATAAGGAACAGTCAAAAGTGCAAACTGATTTATTTCCCATTCACAACAGATTATAGCCATAGACGACAGCTTAAGCACCATAAAATAACTATTTCTGCAAATCCCCAACATGCAGTAACTTTCTGCATCCTTTTCTGCTTCTGTTATAAATAGATGAGTGCCTGCAGTTTGCTCTCCTGTACTCCAGTCATAGAACTCATTGCTGCCAGGTCAGTCTAGTATTACTGACACTTGCAGTCTGCAGTGGATTCTCCTTTTGTACTGCCTCAGAATGCTCTTTAAAAATTATATTGAGCCTAATTATATTTCTCAGAGAAGTTGTGTGTGTGTGTGTGTGTGTGTGTGTGTGTGTGTGTGTGTGTGTGTGTGTGTGTGTGTGTGTGTGTGTGTGTGTGTGTGTGTGTGTATGTATGTATGTGTGTGTGCGCACGCGCGTGTGTGTGTGTGTGTGTGTGTGTGTGTGTGTGTGTGCGTGCATGTGTGTGCATGTGCATGTGTGAGTCTATGTGTCTGTCTGTGTGTGTGTGTGTGTGTGTGTGTGTGTGTGTGTGTGTGTGTGTGTGTGTGTGTGTGTGTGTGTGTGTGTGTGTGTGTGTGTGTGTGTGTGTGTGTGTGTGTGTGTGTGTGTGTGTGTGTATGCCTGCATGTGTTGTCTGTGCATGCTGCATTTTGTAAGTGCCTCAAGGAACCTCCAATATACTAGCAGAAGAAACATGGAAGACATGCCTGATTAACAGTATCTGAGCTCCATTCAGTCATGTTTCACTCTAAATTATATCATGGCTTTATGTCTCTTTCATGAATTAGTCTACTCAATCACTTTTGTCTGGAATGGTGCCCTTTTCTGGTGCTATTCAAACTTTTTATTGTACACAGAAATCCCAATAGCAACAGAATGGCTTCTGCTTTAATTCCAGGAGGCTTCCATCATGTTGTTGTGTCTTTCGGCTTTTCCCGGTTAGGGGTCACCACAGCGGAACTCCGGTCCACTAATGATTGGTAGTTGATTTTTATGTGCCAAGTTACCAGCCTGGATGCACAACCTTCAACGAAGGTACGCCCATTCATGCATGTCTCCACGCCAAAGACGTTCTAGCTGAGAATCGAACCGGATAGCGTCTTACTGTGAGGCGACAATGCTACCGCAGCACCACCACCGCGGAAATTATGATTTTCAATTTTACCTTTTAATTTTCTGAGAATGGCTTAGATGAAATGTACATCTCATATGCAGTAGATGCCTGCTTTAACCTTCTTTGATAGCTGAGTGTTTGCACTGAAGTATTAAGAGATGTACAACGTGCACAGGGTCCCAGAGTATTTAAGGGACTGGCTGCACTACAAACACACATGTCCTTGGTGATTGTTTATGTTTACAATGAATGATCAATTAGCAAGTCCTGCCTTTTTCTCTAATATCACTGCTGTCTCACAGTTTGCTTCAACAGTTCAGTTCCTGGTCAAGGAGCCTTCTGTAAAGTGTCTGCATTTCTTCCCTCTGTTTGAAAGTGTTTTCACTGCATGCTTCAGGTGAACTGCCAATGCCCTAAACTATCCACAGATGCCAAGCCCTGTGTGAGTGAGTATGTCAGTGCACCCTCTGATAGGACAGCTCCCTTTTCTCAATGCATCCTCTGATAGGACAGCTCCCTGTGCATAATGTGTGTTCTTGGCTTGGCTTGGGACTAACAAATGCCAGGATAGATTATGGATCCCCCACAGCTCTGATATGAGTTAAGCACGTTAATGAACAGAGAATAAATGAATGAATGAATGAATGTATGAATCTATGTATATATATCTATATATATATATATATATATATATATATATATATAATGTATTTCTTCTGCTATATACTGGCTCTTTAAGAACAAGGCTTATATACTGGTAAAATAAAAACTTACATCTACAAAGCAATTTTCAGTTAATCCGTATTATACCTAAAAGGATTGTTTTGGGTGTGATGAAGTAATAGTAGAGATAATTTGATGAGTCAGTGCAAGGTGGAATGATTTGAACTAGAGATGAGTATGGAGCAAGGATTATATATTTTCTATGACTGATGAAAAAATAAAAATAATTGATTGGAGTTTCTGAACCATGTTGATTATTTTTAGTGTGCATATGTAGACACACAATAGAATTGCTAGAACATTTCTGGCTGAGAAGAATACCAGATCTGGAGCATTTAATGTATAGTAATTCCACTGAGAGTTACCATACATAAAATGGTGAATTATTACTAGTATCCACATTATTATCAAACACAGGAACAGCACTGAGTGACTTGTTTTTTTATTTAATGGGTGATAATGGATAATGAAGATGTATGACTGAACCATACATTTTGACGGAATGGATCCGGTCTATATCACATAGTCAAAGTTACGTAACTTCGAACACCTAATGGTCGAACCATTATGTTTGAAGTTACATAACTTTGACTACCTAAAAAAAAACACAACAGACAACAAAATAAACTGTTGTAAGCAGGGGGCAAGCCCTCCTGCACCCCCACACCCCTCGCTACTTAAATATACCAACTCTGAGATCGCACCACATTGAACAGAATGGAAACCTCCGCCTATGGAGATTTCCATTCACAGGCTCAAACTTTTACAAATTCAAACGTATGGTCTCGACCATATGTGGTTCAAACTTGTAAATGTTCAATGACGTGATAAAAACCTGAGTGGATCTGCTATTATAAAAGGGATTCCAGCTTAGGGGATGGTAGCATTGACATGCAGGGCCCCTTTAACTAAATCTTCCTGGCTTCCATACCTTAGAGTGCAACCTTCACAAAGGGATCCCATCTTATGTGATGGTAGCACTGACATGCAGGGCCACTTTAACTAAAGCTTCCAGGCTTTCATACCTTGGAGTGGAACCTTCACAAAATTTTTCTAAATCCCTATTACTACTGAGTGAGCATGTGTATTTTCCTTGAGGTCTGGTAAATGGCCATCACTGTAACACATACTACAAGATGGGGGGGATGAGAGCTATTGATGGAATTGCACTATTATCCAAGAACCCAGAGCTGTCAGTGAATCAAGAGTGTTTATAAGAGTTTGAAGGCAATCAGTTATAGCACTTTTACACAACTCTGTGAGTGCAGTCTCAGATGAGTGGCAGTGACCCTTTCAGTCTGCTGTTTGGTCTATGGGACCTTTCCTGGGTGTCTATAGGCAACTCCCTATAAAGAAAATAAAAAAATTCAATCCCTTGGGGCACAATTTGCAGTGTTGTGCATTTCACTGATTATACATACGCATCAAATTCAATTTCCCTTTTAAATATTTTGATTATTTTCTTACAATATACCATTATCACTTCTGTGCATTCTTTTTTTAAGTCTTGAATGCAGATACACATCCTGGATGTCAAACTTTGTGACAGCCTCCTTGTAAGGCTCAGAGTATGTTTACTGAATATAATATTGCAATCATCATCCTTATCAGTTCTCTTTTTTCCATTTTTCTACATGGGGTCAGAGTGTCATGTCAACTGACCCCATCTCCCACTATTCAGTGCCATTCTCTTGCCCTCATCAAGACTCATGCTGACTGTCACAGGTCTTCTCTCACACAATCCAACCACCTTTTTGCTGTATGCCCTTCTTTCCTCTTACCTTCTTCCTGTCTGTCCCAAATCTACTTCACTAGATTATCTTCTGTTTTTCTCCACATGTGCCCACACCACTGAAATATGTTCTCTTTGACCTTTTCTATAATTGGAGATACTTTAGCTTCTGCTCTTATGTCGTCATATCTTTGTCTGTCCCACAGTGTGTACCCAGCCACCCATCTCATTCACATCATCTCTATCACCTCTAACTTCCTCAGCTGCTCTGCCGTTACTGCCCATTTTTCTGTACCATACAGCAGTAATGGTCACACCATTGTTTTGTACACCTTACTTTTCAGCTTCTTTGACATTCTTCTGTCATACACTACCCCTGACACTCTGTGCCAGTTGGCTGCAGACCCCTCTGATTCTAGCTTTGACCTCATCATTCAGACGTCCCTTCTCTTCAACAACACCTCCCAGATACTTGAAGCTGTTAACCTGTTCAACTATTTTCCCTTCTATCTCAATACTTAACTTCTTCTGAACTCCACAATTAACTGCCATTATAACTGTTTTATTTGTACTCAGTTTCATCTCATGTGCCTTACATTTTGCATTCCATTCGCATTCCATTCCCCTATCCTTGATGAAGTTCTTGCTCTGAATATGCCTGGAATGCCGCATCATCTGCATACTTTGTTGATCTGTTCACTCCGATCTGATTGCTTACCCACTCCCAATGGGAACCACTCTGTGAGACAGAACATGGATCGTACTTGAGTCATTGGGTCCTTATACATATCTTGCACTAACACTACAAATGTTTCTTGGACTTCAAACCACCACAGAACTGCTCAAATCAGTTTTCTTGGGACCCTGTCATATGCTTCCTCCAAGTATAGAAATGCCCAACTGGACTCTTTCCTCATCTTTAGCTTCTTCTCCACTATATATCTCATTGCAAACATCTGCTCAGTTCTACTGCATCTTGATCTAAATCTGAACTGCTCACTTCCCATCTTACTTTCTACTACTCTTTACTGCACAAAGTTGTGGATGTCCCCTATGTTCTTGTACACTGGCACAAGTATGTCATCTGGGAAACACCTTTCTCTCCACACTGCTATGAGTACCCTCAGGAGCCATTTCTCCCCTATTTCACCCAGTATCTTTATCGTATCTGCTGAGACCCATCTGAGCCTGCTGCTTTCCCATCTTCATTTCCTTAGTGCTGTTCTTACTTCCTCAGGGTGGGCTCCTCCTCTTCTCTCATTGTAGGCTGTGTCTGAGGCAGTACAGCTTCTGTGTGTTTTTCTTCATTCAGAAGCTTATATCTTACTTTGATGTCCTGCAGACTGGTGAGCAGGTGGTTGCTGGCATCCCTTATGAAGAGTGTCTGACTATTTTCTTTATCTTTCTTCTTTTCCTAGCAACCTGGTAGTTTCTTTGTGCCATCTATTGGCTTACTTTCCAGAAGCTGGTAGAGTGCCTATGATGTCTTCTTCTTTGCTACTGAAACTTCTTTCTTAGCTTCTTTGTTAGCCAGCCAGTGTTCCTTCTTAGCCTGGTCCATCTTTTTACTATGTCTTTTTTTTTTTTTTGATGATTTCCTGGACTTTTGCATTCCACCACCAGCTTTCCTTATGTACGTTATTTCCATACCTGGCTCAGACAAGTGTCCTGGGAAGTGGTTTTCTTGCCCTAGGGGCTTACAACTTGGGGTTCCACTGAAAGTGACAGTATGTGTGGTGTTAGGTGTTGATTTTTCTGAGTGCCTTTGGACTTGGTGAGGCACAGCTTTGACAATAGTCATTTTTGCTGTTTAGGAAGGTTGCTTTTAAGTGCCTCAGCATATGTTAATCTATGTATGCATTATGTGCTATGTCATGCAGGTGTTTTGTGTGTGTGTGTGTGTGTGTGTGTGTGTGTGTGTGTGTGTGTGTGTGTGTGTGTGTGTGTGTGTGTGTGTGTGGTTTTGACAACCCGATGTGTACTTGTATGCAAGTTTAGCCTCGAGTGTCATTGTGTAAGCACATTTCTCTTATACTGTGTCTGCTTCTTTAAGGATTAAGTGGTTGTCTGTAAGCATGACAATTGCTACATTGTCTTAAGATATGCATATCCACCAAGCTCACTCCAGCGAAGTTATGAAACTGCATATCCCTACTGTCCAGTCCTTTGATTGGTGAGCTACAAGGTTGTGGTGTATTGAAGTTAGAAGGTTATTAAGGGTGACTTTTTGATGCAAAATAATAAGGGTAGTTTACTGGGGCCCTTTAGCAGGGCAAAACTTGCAGGAATACAACAATTAAGTACCAACAAAAATACAAAGTAGCAAATTACACAGTAATGCTGCCAATAAAGCTTTTCAAAAGTGCAGATCTCAGTAATCAGACAGTACAATATCAAAGCACTTGAAAACAATTTAAAGTGCCAAAAATGTCAGCAGATAAAGCAGCTAAATTGCAAAACAGTAAAATAAATCTTTTATTTGCCAAGGATGGCATAGAATGTTTGCATGACCATCTCACACTATGGCAAGGATGCTAGTCTGATGATTTGTAGTAGGGGAGGTTAGAGTAATACTTGTTTGTTGAGTGCTCATTCGGTATTCTAGATCTATGTTAACCAACGGGTGGGAAAAGTACTTACCTTACACAACTGACCATAGTAATCAAAGGAGGAGGGAGGGGATTAGGCAGTCCCATTACCACAATGGGTGAAAGTCAGAGACACTGGCTTTTAAAACGACCATAACAGCAAAAGAATGGGAGGGTTGGGGGACAAATTAATTGCTTTTAAGAAGATTGACAAATCAGATACAGAAATGTGTTGTTCAGGGAGTCAGCATATCAGTCAAAATGGCCAAGAATATGTTTTAGTCCATTGCAATTTACAGAATTAATTAATAAAAGAACATGACAGCAATCCAATCAGTAAAACAAGTTTGTACAAACTACATAAACCAGATCCAAGAGCTTTTGCAACACAGCCAAGCTGTCCGCAAAGCTAATTGCAAGTACATTTTGACTCTCTTTTAACAATACTGTCTCAGCTAATCATATAGATTAAGTGATATATACTATCAAGTTCACTCATATCTTTTCTACAATGTTTATAATACTTAAAACTAAAAATTTCAAATAATTTCTCATTTACTGAGAGTAGAATTTATGATAGTTTCTTACTGGCATATTTTGGACTGCCTACACACACACAGACAAAGTTTCTTACTGACATATTTTGGACTGCCTACACACACACACAGACACACACATACACACACACACACACACACACACACACACACACACACACACACACACACACACACACACACACACACACACACACACACACACACACACACACACACACACACACACACACACGCACACAATTTTGTTAGGTCTGTACAATGCTGTGTATGTCATTCATCTTCAAAGTTTTTCTTTTGATGTCTTAAACTTTTTATAGCTACCCTACACAAAAGGTATTACACATTGCTGAGATTCTTCAGGATGACTCCTATGTAATCAGTAGATATTATTTAATTGTCGTAATATAAATACATTTTGAACTATGCCTAGATTGGGTAGACTTGATCTCTGCTGTTTGTTCCTTACTGAACAGAGAACTTAAGCTGTCTCACATCTGCAAGGGGCATTGGTACTTATCAACATAGGTCCTATTTTGCCTCATTTCTCTGTATTTGAACACACTGGCAATTTTGAGACTTGTACAGGAATAGTTACATTTTTCAATCAAGGAATCATGGGAGGAGGTTATTCAAAAAGTATCGCTTACTGCAATTGGGTGTTTTTTTTTAATTTTCCCAGTTGTAATCAAGTTGGTCAGATATGGATCCAAGCTAAATGCTTTTGCACACAAGTGCAGCTTGAAACATATCTAGCCACATTCTGTGAAGGTAGGAATGTTTAAAAAAGTCCCAGTTGCATTTATTAGTACATTGCACAGCACTTCTCATCTTAGAATACCCTAAATGACTCTTAAATCCATTTCTTGCATTTTTGTAAATATATATCATAATTGCAAAGTAATAACTGAACAACAAAGGTTTAGGTCAGTATAGAGCTTGCATTCCAAGCATCCCATGGAAAATGCAAGACATAAGAACAGTCCTACTGCTACTGATTCTGAATCCTGCTCAGTCTATTTGTTTTTCCTCCATACAGAGATTGCATTAATCAAATAACTTTTCTTCTAAAAAAATACTATGTTTAAGAGAATCAACAGGTATCCACAAAAATGTGAGTAATCATAAAACTTAAAAGAAGACTTCTTCTCCTTGCTCTGTAAACATACTTTTTAACATTACACTTTATGGTTACTCCGAACTCAGTAAAACCTAACTATACAGCATAATGAAAACAGACTGAACTTAGTGAGGTCCCCATCTTTTGTAACCCTTTAAGACAGATAGCCTCAAGTCAATGAGACTAAGTCCTACTTAAAATGTACCTTACTTCAGCAAGAATTACCCCACCAAATGCTCCTCAATGAGCTATCGTCCTTAAACCTATCTCAAACTGCTATCTCCTGGTTTCACAATTACTTTTCTGAATGACAACAAGCTGTGACATGGCAAAATGATTTCTCCTCACACTTACCCATTACAGTTGTCTCCCAAGGATACATTTTAGGTCCACTTCTATTTGCAATCTTTACCAATAAACTCCATACTGCAACTCACCTGGCAACCATAATTCAATGTGTAGATGACTCTACCCTAATCTGCGCTGTGCCATCCCTACCACAACTACACAAAATTACCCAGAAAACCTTTTCAGACAGAATCTTACCTCTCCTACTTTCAACTACTTTTAAATCCAAGCAAAACCAAATTAGTTCTCTTCTCCAACAAAAAGTCCAAAAACCAAGTACCACCCTTTCTCATTTACTCAGCCAAGAAAACCAAAATAGAACCCATCTCTCACACCAAACTACTCAGTGTCACCACTGATAGTAGCTTGAGATTTGATAAACATGTAGCACTAGTCATTAAGAAGACCTTAAGAAGACCCACATCACACTAGGCTTACTCTACAGATCAAAGCCATTCCTAACCAACAACACCAAGGAAGCCATTGCTAGGAACCACCTTCTTTCTACCTTGCCATATGCTTCTTCTGTTTTTACTCACCTCAGAATAACTGACCTAGCTAGACTGGAGGACTGCTATCACAAAATCACTAAATTCACCACAAATTTATTATATAGAGCTCACCACTGCACTGTGCTCTGCCAACCAAACTGGCTAGAACTACCCAACCTCCTAACCCTCAATCAAATTAAAACTGCCCATGCCATCATATCAAACCTGACAAATTCCCAGCTCTCCATAATCTTGTCCAACCCTACTCAAATGACAGATCCCTAAGTTCTACTGACAAATCCCTATTAAAGGTCACTAAATCTAATAACAGCTTTGGTGATTCTCTTTACTACAACCAGATTTCGAAAGCCTAGAATTCCATCCTCTAGCATATCCTTAACACCACCAGCCCAAACAAGTTTAAACAACTTCTTAGGGCTCACCTAACTCACAACGGCTCGGCTCATGTACCTCCTCTGGTTAAACTACAGCAGGTACTCCTGTCATCTGTTTCACTTGTTCTCTGATCCTCTCTTCTACTCATTAAAAATGCTTTCTTTTTTCTCTCACCACCTCACCTCTACCACTTCCTGATCTCTTTCCCCTCTACTGAGTTTCTCCTTCAACTTTAGATAGTTATAAACCACTGTTTCCATCAAACACCTCATGCTCTTTAAGATATAATTACTCTGTTAAACATTGCTCTGTTAAACAAACTATGCCAGTTACATTGCTGCAAAATCCAAAATGTTTTGATGTAAGAAGTATGTAATTTGATAAGCATTATTGTATATTATTGCATTGCTAGTTTGTTTATTCTTCAATTATTTACTGTGTACTTGTATGTGGAGCTTTTCTCCTACGGCCTCTGCTGAAAAGTCGGACCTCCCCGGTAAACATATGTTAATAAAAAAATAGAAATAAAATAAATAAATAAATGAATATGCTGTTAAAATGAGAGTGTGTCCGGAGGAGAGAAAACAATTCATTATTTATATGTTAACCAAAGATGCCAGTACATTATTAATTTGGGTTACTAGACAGTGGATTCATATTTTTGGAGAAAAGATAATTACAGTTCCAAAAACTAATCATGACTCTGATTTCACGGTCCTGATATCTGTTATCTTACACTGTAGAAACAAGTTTAGCAAATGCCCAACTTTCATTACCTTAAGGCTCTGCAAAACAGGCATTTTGAATATTTCCTTTTGTATTTAGTTAGATCCTGATCAAACAGGACAAAATTAATACAAGTCATTTTTGATGGTAAGTCTGGTCAACATCCAAAAAAGTATTTAATTTATATAACTTACATGGTAGCGACACAAAGGTTAACCCTTGCAAACCCAAATAGTAAGAAAAAATAGATATTAATGTAAAAGATTCTGAGAAATAGACATCTCTTTCTTAATTTATAAAGTCAGTAAATTCCTAATCTGAAGGCTTTTGTTGGGTAGACAATACTTAAGTAAGTAAATTTATATGGAGATGTCCAAAAGAATAAAATAATAAAATGACAGAAAATCCACTGTGCAAACATACGAAGCCTCAATATCTCTGCATGAAGCTTTCTAAGAAAATTAAAACCATAGCAATTTGAAAATCAAATGTATGTAATAACAGTAATAATAAATTTATCAGTCAGAGTAAATTAATCAAATAAATAATTCCACTCTAAAGAAACATCAGGGTTTAAAATCAGACAGCAAAGAGAAGAAGTTGAAAGGGCTGCTGTCATACAGATCGGGCTGAATTATCTTCTGTACAGAGTGAAAAGCAAAAAGGCCCACTGATCTCCACCACGGCAGGTAAAACAAAATAAGATTTTTATTGTTAAGACAGATAAGTGCTTTCGAGCCACTGCTTTTCATCTAATCACATAAAACCACATCAGCATCAAACTATTTAAAATATCTAACAGCCAATGAGATTCAAGAATGCGGTCCACACCCCTTTAATATAGGCTTTCAAGGCATATAGCCATATAGACCTGGCAGCCAATCTGTCTGCAGGTCAACTATCCATCTTATCTCATTCAGTTCTGTTTAATGTTTAATGCCCCCACCTCTTCTATTCTCTAATTGTATCTGTAGTACCAAAAATACAAATGTGTGTCCTGGCTACAACTTAACATGCTGGGCTAAAGCCTTATACTTAGCCTCTAGTCTAATAGCACTCATATGCTGCAAAACTCATTGTTTCAACATCTTGTTGGTTTTCCTGCATAATAATAAGTACAGGATGAATATTTCGCTAATAAACAACATTTATAGTGCGACAATCAGTATATAGATTAGGCGAGTATGTTCTACCAGTAACTGGATGTAAGAATATATTATATCTAACAATATGCTTGCAACCCTTACAGTGCTTACTTGGACAGGTGCCTTTCCTTATATTCCTGTTGTTTATTTAGTGAAATGTTCATCCTGTACTTCTTATTATATACGTATGTTTGTAGAGTGTGTGTGTGTGTGTGTGTGTGTGTGTGTGTGTGTGTGTGTGTGTGTGTGTGTGTGTGTGTGTGTCTGCAACACTGAAATGGTTAAAAGAATGCAAGATAATGAAAGAATGAATTACTTTACATTATTGTAAATACTCAATGTTTCTTTAAACTGGAAATATCTAATTGACCATGAAAAATTCATTTTTACTATTTTTTTTAATTGCAGTGGTTTTAACTCCCTCAGAAGGATTCATGCTAAGGTGCTGTAAGCTAGTATTTTAATAAACATATCTGTATGGTTTACTTTTTGTTTTACTGTTATAGCTATTTTTACATTCCAGCTTAGCTGTTATCCAAATTATATACAGTTATAATGACATTTACATAACACTGCATGCTGAAAATATGTAATTACCAATTTTGGTTCCAGGATGAAAGTGATTACATGAGTTTTGGCTTAAACTGAGTAATATTAATCAGGGTCTGTACTTTCTAGCACACTGAGAACCTTTAAATAATTATTAACATACCTTTTCAACTAAAGAAGAAATAATACATAATCATCATAAATTGGCAACATTTTCCAGATTTCAGTAAATTTAAAGTTATTTGTTAAACAATTAAATGGGTTAAAACTATAGAGCAGTTTACCTATCTAATGTACACAGTGTGTTATATAAAATCCCAAAAATTGTACTAGACTACTAATACTCTACATCTACATTTTTAAGACATTTTACCAAACAGAAATACCCACAAGGCAATGAAATTTGGACAGATCAATGGCACGATCAATGAATATTACAAAACAGGACATTTTCTTTCACTCTAAGAACTTGACTCTACCTTTAGTAGCTTAGCTCTGCTTATTTGCATCTGGAAAGGCTTGTACAACATATGGTAAGTTCAATAATGCATCAATACTGCATACATTTGTCATTCCACTTTCTAAATACATTTGTTGTTTGCATTCCGCTCTTGCCCCCATCTGACCCTCCTGTCATAAAATGCAGTGTTTATGAAATATTCGATAAACTCATTAAAAAAGAAAATGTGCATATTTACCAGATTAAGCTCAGAATCACAAATGTGGCAGCCTTCTCTATATTTGCAGAAATGTTTTATGGTGTGAATTTTATTACACTAACTAAAGCATTACAGTAGTAAACATTTTAAATACCATTCAGAAAATTATGTTGCACGCCAGTTGCAAAAAAAAAAAAAAAAAAAAAAAAAATCCTAAAAAATGAGAAGTGAAACCTGACACCGCTCATGAGTACAATATTGTAGAAGACAAACTGATGAGTTTAATGTTATAATGGCATGATTGTGGTTTAGAGGTTAAGTTTTCCATGTTATAGTTCTGTGTTCTGGGGTTCAGTTCTAGTCGCCAGGCATTGTCACATGCCCACACTGTGTCTACAAGGGTTTTCTCCAGATACTCTGGTTTCCATCAGTCTCTCAAATACTTGATTAGTGGATTCTCAACACTGCCTATAAATATCACATTTATCTTTCCCCTTTTGGTCCAGGATGTGGCAGGGAAGAGTAAAGGGAAGGAACACATCACTTTGCTGAAATTCTGCAACTAAATCAAGTTATGGCGATAACAGTAAATGTCCAAGTAAATGCATTGAACATATTTATTTCTATCTAAATATCTATATCTATAAAATATATATATATATATATATATATATATATATATATATATATATAGTTTTATATATATATATATATATATATATATATATATATATATATACACACACACACACACACACACACACACACACACACACACACACACACACACACACACACACACGCACACACACACACACACACACACACACACACACACACACATAAATCTGTCTGCTTAAGAAAAACAGGATGTTTTTTATTTCCAGATGGAAGGTATGAGGAGATACATGCAATGGCTGGGCTATATAGTTGGATAACCAAGTAGAGGTACACAAAATGGTTGCAGCCCATTTTCTTGCATTAAAAAAGACATTTTTTTTCCATCGGGTGGTTACTGGTTTACTAGCCATCTGATAATACATAGTCTGAAAATGTTTGACTGAATTAAAAAAAAAAACTGGACTAATTCTATGATTTTAATTTCATGGAATATTCCCTCATCTCTGAGGTATGACAGAGATGGTAGGGATCTCAATGATTTTGACTCAAATTTTAGGTCTGTCCCTTTTAACCCCTCCTAAAATTGGTGACTTTTGGTGAAAAGGTAGTTAATTACATTTAAGAAGTAATGGCAATAATTAGAGTTCTATATATCTTTAATTCATTAAATGTTTAGTAATTCAAATTCTTACTCTGTCACTTTCACGTTAATAGCACTAATATTTTAAATGTGTCCTTGATTATTTCGCTATTTGTTTCAGATTCTTTTGACATTTTTCCCTGATTCATGGAGAGCTATGTAATGTTTGAGGGAGCCCCGCCCTGCAAAAATCAAGTTTAAAAGGGAAGAGCAATGTGCGATATTCAATGTTCTCTGGAGTTCTTGTTCTTTTTTCCAGTGGAACTCAACATTGCAAGTTCTGACATCTTAACAAGAAACGCCTGCTAATATGTCTTTTAACTGATAGTTTGAGCAATATTAATATTACTCATGATAAAAACTTGTTGGTGTGGCTTTTTTTTTTCATTTTTATGAGAGCATTATTAAGCAAAATACCTAAATTTAGTTAATTCTTGTCTGGAAAAACTGAGTGTGGAAGAAGGCATCACAATGTCATTAACCTGTAGGTGAGTCTGCAATGTGTAGATCATTATGTGTAATGTTCCTATTGAACCACTGTAGCTAGATAGCACATGCATATAAGTACTGAGCACGTGCAAGAACAGTGCCATTTTGTGCTGTCAGCCAGAGTGAATGCAGGCATGAATGGAGATGCACATGCGAGTGTGACTGAAGTAATGAGTGAAACTGTTAATTTAAATATATGTGTTCCAGTTCCTGACAATGTTTATGTTCAATAAATGTCTTGAACCCATACACTGCTTCATCATCTCTCTTGAATGCATGAGACAAGCAAAATGGTATCAGAAGTGGCATGTCTAAAATAACATGGTGCCAGAATGTGATCCGAATTTGAAGCAACACACAAACAATGAGGCACATGGTTAGAAGTGGAGGAATATACCAAAGTGAACTTGCAAACAGGTCAGTGGTTATTCAAAGGTACTAAATTCATTTAAATGATTTTTCAGTCACCAATTATTTGGCAAAGAATTCAAAATCTTTGAAATAATTACTGAGATAACCAAAATGTCCGAAACTGTGACACACTGATAAAAGTATTCAAAATAAGTACAAACGTGTTTATAATAACTTTCAAAATGTTTAAGATGTATAAAATAGCTAAAACAACCACATTTTTTCGCAATGTACTACTTTTTCACATTAATTAAAGCTATTCAAAATGTCCAGAGTTTCCGGACTGTTCACAGTGTTTGCAATGTCAAAGTGAAGCCTTTTCAAAGAGATTGGTGTGCATTTGTGCATCCTTACAAGTACCTGGTCTAGGCTTATATTTAAACAATTTTTGTTGTAATGGCAGAGGGATTTCACAGACCTGAACCACTAATGTTTGATAATAATATTGCTGAGAACTGGAGAATGCTTGAGCAAGAATATGATATTTTCACACAGACTGCTTTTTCTGATAAAGATGCATATACAAAGGCATTCATACTTCTTAATTTAACAGGCTTGGAAGCCATTGAGAGGGAAAGTTCATTTGTGTATGCAACTGCTGTGTATGGAGGGGAGGGGGAGAACTGCCATATTGTGATACAGGCTGAAACATGGAAAGACCCTGAATCCTTAAAATGTAAATTTAGAGAAATGTGTAACCCTCAAACAAATATTACAATGGAAAGGCACATATTTTGCACATGAAATCAAAAGCCTGATGAAACTGTAGCAGCATACATTACTAACTTGAGAAATAAAGCAAAAATGTGCAGGTATGGTGATTCACAAGATGAGCTAATACAGAATATACGTGTGTGGTATTAATGATGCAGTGAGAAAGATTTTGCTTTGAGACAGTGATTTAACATTGAGCAATACCATAGAGATTTGTCAAATAAACTCTCAGCCCTCCACCTCTCCAGTTCCTCAGTTAACTGGTTCTCCAGCCACCTCTCCAATAGGCAACAATCTGTTAATTGGAAAACTGTCTTCTCCCCTTCCTTCCAGTCAACACAGTAGTTCCTCAAGGATCAATCCTTGGCCCCTCCTATTCAATATCTTCACAAACTACATTCTGCTTGCAAACTCTCTACGCTGTCAAAATACACTGATGATTCCACACTCATCTTCATCGCCCATAGTATTCCTGACATTTTTAACACTCACTCAGGATACGTACATGGCTCACCGATAATCAGCTAGTGCTAAATCCTGAAAGAACAAAACTCCTATTCTTTCCTAGAACACTGGCACAACACAAATCCTCCATTGTCATCACCTCCCTCAACAATACTGTCAGTAAAGCTGAACCTCATACCAAACTACTTGACACTATAATTGACAACAAACTAAAATTTGACCTGCACATCCAACAATGCATAAAAAAAAAAAAAAAAAAAAAAAAAAACACCAGAAACATGGCCTACTTTACAGAAATCAGAAATTCTTAACACCTACTTTCAAAATTTCTTTGGCTCAGTCACTCCTCTTACCTTGTTTACTCTATGCTGCCTCTCTCCTTATTAATATTCAATCCACTCTTTCGTCCAAACTTGGCCAAACATACAATAAAATAGCGAGATTCACCACAAATCTTCCTTAAAACTCTCACCACTGTCTTGCTCTAAAGAAGCTTCAATGCCCTGAATTCTATCAACTACTACTTCCTCAATTACAGATCACACATTCTGTTCTCTACAATCGCTCTTCCTGCCCTTCCCTCTCCAACCTTATATCTTACTACATCCCCTTCTGACATCTCCGCTGAACTGACAGACATCTTATTGACATCTATAAACCCAAAGAAAACACTGGAAAGTCCCTTTACAAGTAGTCTGTAGCACATACTTGGAACATACTCCCTGCAACATCAGAAATATTTCTCAACAACACCAGTTTAAAAAAGAGTTAAAACACTATCTTCCAAATAGCTCTCACTTGACATCTATGTATCTCTCTCTCCCCTCTATTTGTCTCATTCCTCTTCACATCTATTAGAATAATTCCTTTTGTTTCACTTATTCTTGCTCCTCATTTCTCTTCTTTACTATCTGACTGTGCTTTTACACCTCACCTCTGACATCATACGGATGGAACCTTTAGCTTAATAATTATAACTTCACTGCTGTTATACCACTGTTATGTCTTTTTCCCAGTGATGCTTTTGATATATAACTTATTTTTACATTTTGTTACTTTGTATATTATTATAATGAGAATTTTTCCATGTAACATTTAAGGTATTGTACTTTTGTGTATATATATATATATATATATATTATATATATATAAATATATATATATATATATATATATATATATATATACACACACACACATATATATATATATATATATATATATATATATATATATATATATATATATACTGGAACTTGTCTCCTTAGGTTTGGGAACTATACTCTGTACCAGTATGTGATTGTATTTTTATTGTATGTTTGTATGTAGACTGTAACATTTCTCCTTGGGTTTCCACTGAAAATGGGCCTTTGGCTCAGTTGGATAAACCCAGTTAAAAAAATGTCAAATAAATAAATAAATAATAAACAAATATGCTTACAAATGAGAAAAATACACATCCTGTCTCTCATACAGTGTCTACCAGTATGAAGGTTTATAGTGTGAGACACAAAGTTAAGATGAATAAGAGGTATAAGCTGAAGAAAGTGGCAGTACACAACTTTAACCATAAACCAAATGGGGCAGCTATAATCTTATTGTTAACTGTCGTAATTGTGGAGGCACCCATGAACCTAAATAAGAAAAGTGCTTAGCTTTTGCTCAGCAATGTCACAGATGTAAAAAAGTGGAATCACTTCAAAAGGCTTTGTAAGTCTAAAATGCCAGAATCTTTTGATAAAAGAGAGCATTTGAAGAAGCAAGTAGACCAGTTACAAAGCCAATAGCCAACTTTTTATGTTGATGGTGTATATGTGATTGATGAAACAATTAATACAGTAAACTATCAGCCAATTGGTAATCTGGAAGCAATGGGTTACATTTTTTATACTGTTTGGATTAATGAAAACCTGTATAATTTAAAGTAGACACTGCATCCAAGTGCAATGTTATATCAGCACAAATGTTTGCCAAAGTAAGAGCTGATGAGAAACTTGATTCAGCAAAGTGTGCAAAACATGTTGCTTACAACGGTGAAGAGATTCAAACTGATGGTGCAGTAGTTCTCACATGCCATTCTACTGGAAGCAGCTATGACTTGTAGTTTTACATAGTTAAAAGACATGTGCAGCCATTGTTACGCCTTGGAGATAGTTTGAAGATGGCCAACAAAATCCAAGAAATAAAATCACTCCAACGGCAGCCCAGTGGTACAAAAATAACAAAAACTTATAAAACATCCAATGCCACTGTTGCAAGGAAACGGAGAAAACTTTATTATAAAATAATAAATTAAGGTAAGTGCTTTCATGACCATCGTCGCTTCATCAGACCATTAAAAATTTTCAATTACAACTCACTTTTAAATATGAAACTCAGTAAAACACAGCCAATCATGATTCAAAACCAAAAATTCATAAACATCACTGCATACAAAAACTAACCCAACAATTATGTCAAAAATATAAAAAAATATATAAAAAAATTATCCAGCTCTTACTTCCAAATGTGGAAATACCAACAGGATGACAATATAAAGCTACTGACACACAGACAATCACCTAACTAGGCTGACAAACATCAGCCTATCATACATGGTGTTTCCACTATACCATCAATGAGACAAAATCAAGATGAAAGATAAAATTCAAGTCGTCTCTTAGCCCATAGTTACCAGCCAACCCATAATAAAGTGTCAGCCTATGGTATGTTACTAGCATGAGTAACTTGATCAGATACTCCATTACTGTCCATAATTGTTTAATAACACACACTATGTATTGATTAGCTTTTGTATGCAATGATGTTTATTCTGTTAGTTTTGCTCATAAGTTATTTATGTGTGTTGTTTCTATAGCTTTAGTGCAGTGACTTTGTAGTAGTCATAACTTTTTAGGCTGTTTTATGTTTAGTATTGCTTATTTGAGATGCAGTGGTTAGGTCAGTTTATTTATTTAATTTATTATTTCATGAACTAGCATGTGTTGGCTAAGAGAAGTGATTTTGATTGGACCAATCTTGTGTTTGCTGGTTTTGATAGGTTGACATCTAGCAATATGTTGACTTGCATTTGTATTTGATAAACATGCCTTTAAATAATTTCTCTTCTTTTTTTAGATTGGTTGTTTTGTTTTTCATTCTCATTAGTGGAGTGGTGAGCTTGCCATTTTCAATAGGCTGATGGCATAGATAGCCCATATGCATTTTTGTATGGTTGAGAGAGAGATTTGTGAGTTTTATATTTAGGATGATGATGTACATCTACTCGCTAAATGTATTATATTGAATGTGAGTTCTTATATAGTTACTAGCAAGGTTGTATGACACTAGAGAGTTTCATTTTGAGTTGCTGTGCCTCCATCAATCACATGTGTACGATCCAAATACTTATTTGTACAAGTGGCTTTGGTACCACTCCATAGTATAAGTGTGTATATTTTAACTTGATTTAGCACTTAGTATAGGTGTTTAATAGTATCCATCAGTGGTGATTCTGCTTTGTGAGTTTTTCAGCTGGATGAATAAGGGAATATGGTATGAAGTCATCAGCCTGTATATTGGTCTGTTTTTATGATATCCTTTTATGTTTAGATTGGCTATTTTAAAGGATATTTGATTGATCAGAAATTCAGAAGGCATGATGAATCATAGATTGATATTTTTCTACCCTGATTGGTGAAAGTGAACAGATCTCTGTGCTGATTGGACACATTTCAGACAATGAGCATTATTTGCTGTGTTTGTATATCCAAACATGGTAGGTGCAGCTTAAAGCTTTTGATAGGTCAGGGCTTATCCTCAAAGTTTTACATAGGTCAGCTACCACATATGGCACTTTTGATCCCTACAACCACTATGCTAAATCATTAATATTTATAATTCATCCAGGAGTTTATTGTTTAATTGGTTTTGAATCATGATTGGCTGTGTTTTATTGAGTTTCTTATTTAAAAGTGAGTTGGAATTGAAAAAATTAATGGTCCGATGAAACAATTAGTCATGAAAGTGCTTACCAAGTTTTATTATTTTATAATAATTTTTTTTCTGTTTCCTTGCAAGAGTAGCGTTGGATGTTTTATAAGTTTGAGAATGGGACTGATTTCATTTAACAAGGAAGTCCACCATATAAGTCTGAACAACCACGATAGTTTTACACAGAATATTTTTCATGAATATGGTGATATTTTCAACAACGAACTTGGCAAGCTACCAGTCACATATTCCATGAAGTTAAACCATGAAGTAAACCCTGTTGTCTGACCAGCAGGGAAGATTTCAGTAGCAATGCACAGCAAAATAAAAACAGCACTAGGCAAAATGGTGAATTCAGGTGTGATAACTCCAGTAAAAGAACCGACTGAATGGGTATCCTCCATGGTCATAGTGGATAAGAAAAGCTCATATGATATTCAAATATGTACTGATAAGAGAGATTTAAAGAAAGTGCTTAAATTTCCTCATCATCTGATGTGCATAGTAGAAGGAATGGTAGCTCTGATGCGAAATGCCACTATTTTTTTCAGTCTTAGAGGCAAAAAGTTTGTTTTAGCAAATTTTGCTGGATCACAAATCTTCATTGTTAACTACTTTCAGCACACCATGTGGAAGGTACAAATTTTTGAGAATACCATTTAAGATAAATTCTGCCAGGGAAGTCTTTCAGCATGCTATGGAGCATTTTCTTTCTGGTTAACTGTGTGCTATCATAGCAGATGACATTATTGTAGGTGGCAATGGTGAAGATGAACATGATAGAAACCTCAAGAAATTTCTAGATAGTGCACATGAAGTCAATCTTAAACTGAATCCTCAGAAATGTAAATTCAAGCTGAGAGAAGTTACTTATGTAGGTCATGTGTTTACTAGTTCTGGCTTACAACCAGATCTGTCTAAGCAAGTAGCAATTCTTGAGATGCCAGTTCCAGAGAATGTCTCACCTTTGCAACATTTTCTTAGTATGGTCAACTATTTAGGAAAGTTCATATCAGACCTGAGTGAGCTTTCAGCACCATTATGTTACGTGAATTGACACATAAAAATGTACATTGGTCCTGGTTAGAAAAACACCAAAGAGCATTTGAAGCTCTGAAACAGAAAATTGACAGTCCACCCACATTGAGATATTATGATGTTCACGAACTAGTAACACTTTCAAGCAATGCTCCAAAGTATGGTCTTATGTGCAGCATGTCTTCAAAAAGGCATACCAGTAGCTTATGCATCCAGAACTTTAGCCCAAACTGAAATTAATTATGTGCAAATTGAAGAAGAGCTTTTGGCAGTAGTGTTTGCATGTTTGAAGTTCAGTGATTATACTTATAGGTTATGGCAAACATGTTCTAATAGAGACTGATAACCAACATCTAGAGACAATTCTGAAAAAGCCAATGCATTCAACTCCAGCATGTCTGCAACACATGATGTTAAAATTGCAAAAGTGCAATTTCAATATTGTCTACACAAAAGGCAAATGTTTACACCTTGCAAATGCTTTGTCAAGAGCACCCAGATAAATAATGAAACAGCATGACAATGAGAAACCAGACTCAGACGTCAAAAATGTTTCCTCATCACGTCTTGATCAGCTTAAACAGCATACAGCTTTAGACCCTGTTCTTCAGAAGGTGACACGTTATCAATCAAGGATGGCCAGTGTGACAAACCAGTCTACCACTTGATGTCCAGAAGTATTTTCCTTACCAAGTAAAGCTCATGATGGAAGGTGGAATCATCAAGAAAGGTCCTAAAGTAGTTATTCCTTCTGTGTTACTACAGGAATATATCAAAAGCTTACATTTTAGACACCTGGGTACAGATTCTACCAAAAAAGGGCAAGAGGCATAATATTTTGGCCTTCTATGTCAAAAGATATAAAGAAGGAAACTCTAAAATGTTCTATTTGCAATACTACCAAACTGCATCAACAAAAAGAGACACCGAAGCTAAACCAGATTCCTGAATTACCATGGTCGATGGTTGCTACTGATATTTCCGAATGGAATGGTCAACATTGCTTAGTGTTAGTAGAGTCTTACTCATATTGGTCAGAAATTGGCCTTCTTCCTAATCTAACATTACAAAAATTGAAGAGACATTTTTCTCTGCATGGTATTCCACACAAAGTTGTATTTGACAATGGTACAGTTTATCAGTCAGCAGTTCAAGATATTTGCTGAGGCTTGGGACTTTGCCCATGTTACTAGAAGCCCTGAGTACCCACAGTCCAATGGATTAGCTGAGTGTGCAGTGTTTGCTAGAGAAATCTTAGAGAGACGGTACCAATGTTTTCCTTAACCTTCTCAATCTCAGAAACATTCCCCAAAATAACTTGCTTGGTTCAACTGCTTAGAGATTACTGTCTAGACAGACAAGAACAACCTTACCAATCAGTAAACAACTATTGATTCTAAGTACAAAAAACAACAAAGTGATCAAATCTCAATTTTTGAAGAAATGTCAGTCACAAAAGTTGTACTGCAATAAATCTTAGACTACTAAGACAAGGAGAAATCATAAGGATGCAAACAACCAAAGGACACAACCAAGTTGCTATTATGAAAAATGTTTGTGAGGAACCGAAATCCTATATTGTTCATTCAGAGAGAATGGAATTTAGAAGAAACTGAAGAATATACTTTCAGTTTCCGAACCAGTGACACAGCAGATTGCCTGTGCCAAAGACTCTATTTCTCAGAACGACCTTACACTTCTTCCCATTTCATAGAACAGTGTATTTTCCTTAAATAATCCTGATGTTACCCCTGAAGTTCCTATTGAGAAGAATTCCCCAGAGACTATCCCTGTTGCTAAACCCACTCAAAGCTTTTACATAAACAAATCGGGTAAAATTTCCAGACCCAATCCAAAATATACAGCGACTTGGACTTGAGTTTGTTTGTTATTAATATCGAAATGTTATCCAGCATATAAATTGTCTTCTTCTACTATTGCATGTCAAACAAATTAAAGGTGGAGGATGTAGATCATTATGTCTAATGTTCCCACCGAGCCACTGTAGCTAAATAGCATGTGCATATAAGTACTGAGCACGTGCGAGAAGAGTGCCATTTTGTACAGTCAGCCAGAGTGAATGCGGGCATGAATGGAGATGCACATGTGAGCTAATTTGAAGTAATGAGTGAATCAGTTAGCTTAAATTTATATGTTCCAGTTCCAGTTACTGACAATGTTTATGTACAATAGAAATCTTGAACTCATTTACTGCTTCATCATCTCTTTTGAATGCATGAGGCAAGCGACACAATATGAAATTGGTTGCTGCACTAGGAAGATGTGAGTAATTACTAAAAATTAACTAAATAAATAAATGCTTTTCAGTTTAACTAGGAAGAATATATTTCTTTGATGTAGGTGCTGAGTATTAGTGTAATGGCTCTCCCAGTTTACTGAAGTACAACAAATGACATTGTGGGACTGGGTACCCTCACTGGCACACAGTTATCTACAGTTAGTGTCAGGTGGCAAAATGAGTGGCTTAGTAATGACAATGTCACATGGGGACATGAGATGAAGCAGGGTCATACAAGCTGGAAGCATGAGCAGAAAATGTCATTATTCAACTTGTATGACCTACATCATGCTAATAAAGAGCATGAAGCCATGCAGAAATCTGAACTAAGACGACTGCTGGGAAACAGTGCTGAGCCTGGAGTGGGATGCATAGCAAATGAGTGGAATATAAGGCCACACACCACATCCAGGCAAATACTGACAGCAAAGACAGCACGAAGTACATGCACCATCCAACTCTCACCACATCCCTGCAGGATGGCACAACACACAACAATGAATAAGGCACCTCCCCCAACCAGAAATCAGGCAGGATATGAGGAATGGTGCTAAGGTGCAGGCAAACACAGTAACAAATGCATACTACTTAATAAAAGCCCCCAAGCTGACATAACACACAAGCATAGACCACTTCCAAGGAAGTGCACAGTATAGCATGCCCAAACATGGACATTGGCAAAAATAAGGCAAATATACCCAAAGCACACAAGCACACACAAAGAGGTACACACAATATATTATATATATATATATATATATATATATATGTGTGTGTGTGTGTGTGTGTGTGTGTGTGTGTGTGTATGTACACACACTCATATATATTCAGAAAGACATCACGTGACCATCAAAAAAAAATCTATAAGTAGGAGGAATGCAGCATATTTAGGAGTCAAATACCAGGATGGCAGTGATGACTGTGTGGAGGTGAGCATACAGTGTAGATTGTACGCAAGTGTTTGTGCACCTCCTGTCAACCAACAGATACCTGCAACCAAATATGGGGTACCAAGGGATCACAGCTGCACTATACAGCAAATAGTAAAAAACCCACCAAGGAGCATACATACCCCCTCCTAGTCAAGATAAAACACCCACCGTGGAACAGGTGGTCAAATATTTTTTCTCTCCACTCAGCAAGCAGATCACAAGCAGGCGAGGTATGTTAAGGGGGTGTCACTTATAGACACACATACACACACACACACACACACACACACACACACACACACACACACACACACACACACATTCCATTGTACAAGAAACAATCTACCCTCCTTCCCCTGCACAAGCAACCCCAAGGAATTTATATGTACCCCTGTAAATCACACTGGGAAGGGCTTCATCAGGGGAGAGTGGCTAATAGCACCACTGTGGGGTAGTCGGATACTGTACTAAGGCAGACAGACAAGGCACCCTGTGAAGGATGTCCCACAGTGTGAATGCAGCACAGGTGTTGCATACCACAGATTTATTCAAGAGCAACTGTTTGCTGGTCATGGAATTCAACACTTCTGGTTTGTAACCCAGCTGTGCCTTCATTTCCAGCATGCAGCCTTCTGGTTGTGCTACCCTATCACAGTTCTTTGTAGTCTTATACATAAATGAAACTTGGCTTGTTGTTTGTACTTCATAGTGCTCTTTATTTTGATAATGCCTTGCATGCCTTGTTACCTCCTTGACTTTCTGTTTACTTCCCCTGCAGCGAGGTATGTGTGTCTGTAGATTACACCTACTTGTTCCTCCTTCCATCCATGTGAGGGAACATCGCATTGCTGTTTCCTGTCACTGCTTCCACAACATGCAGTTTAGTGTAATGGTTTAAAGGCTAGGGCACAAAATGTGTCTGTCACTGAAAAGGAATTAATTAATATTATAAAGTAAAGTGTTCTTACACGTTGGAAAACTGTGCCTTCTACATTATGTTTATACTGACCTAAAGCCATTGGTATGAAGTAGTAACAACAATTTTAGTGAAGCTGTCCTGAGACTTGAAAGTGAACTGTCACTTTTCTTATAAGTAGCGAAAGATCATTTTAATTCTGACTGACATCATTGGAAGTGTTCTTTGAAATCAATGGCATACAAAAATGTCAATAAACGAAACAGCAAGAGTTAGAGGAGACAAGGTTCTCACTAGAGAGAAGTGACTAGGATCATAAACTATATGTTGCTTGCATATGTGTATAAACATATATAAAAATGGCTCTGACATTGATGAAAGGACCCAGGTGGATAGATAATAAGAAGACAGGCAAGGGAAAAAATGGTCACCATTTGATTCAAGGAGGTGACAGAGTGTAGAGACAACAGACTTGAAATGACGTTGGCAGAGCATATGCTGGTTGCTGTTAAAAATGCTGCTCCTTTCATGAGTAACGAGACAGAGAAATAAGATAAAAAGAGGGACTGGGCAAATCAGCTGAGGGATGCACAAATAAATCCATAGCAGTAGTAAAAACAATCCCTTCCAGACACTGTATGGATAAAATGTCAGAAACTCTGCACAGTCGCTCATGTTGAGTGACTACTTAATTAGGTTACTAGTTACAGATCCAGTTTAAGGTAACACCATTCTTAGCACACACGTTATAAAAGTCTAGGGGCACATGGTGGAAGACTGAAGAACTAGTGCAGTGTTAGCAAATGGGTGCACAAATTATAGTATATATGTAAACAATAGCAAACAACAAAATATAGATCTTAAAGGACCGAAAGTCAAAACAACTTAGAGAAAAAAAAACTGCATTTTTTTTGTAGGGGGCAACCCCACCCCCCACTAATTATATAACAACTCCAAGACTGCACAAAAGCAGGGGAAAAGGCAAACTCCCACAGCCTCCCATGGAATAATACTGGTAGAAGCAGCATAAACAACATTCAATATTATGAAACTTCGACCATATGAAATGATATATATAGATATATACGATATAGTGATAAATAGGATATGAAGGTTAAGAAATTACTTTTGTCTGTGTAGTTGTTTTATACAGATGCCAAACAGCAGAATGCTTCTTGGATAGTAAAACACAGTGAATACTGACCTTGACATTGGAATGGGCTTTATATTAGTATTGGCTTAGTCACTTTCATATCCCCCATTCAATTTTCATGTGGCTTAATCTAAGGAAGGTACTGTGAAAAGCCATACTGATCCGGTAGTCCAATGAAAGTTCAGGTTTGCAGTGACAGAGGCTTCTTCCTTGAAGGAACAGCTGTATTGAGTGTATAGTTTTGAATATTCATATAACTGTCATGTGAAATGATATAGATTTCAACATGTGTTTATGGAAAAAATATTTTCTACCATGATAAGCATTGTTGAGATGAGAATGGTAGTGTATGTGGTCCTTGTAAATAGACATTACCTGTATAAATGCATACAAAAGGTGGTATTCTCATATTGCATACCTACACATATACACCCCATCCCCAAATCTCCCAAGAACAACTTCTCAGAATGCTGTATTATTCCAAGAACTCTATGTCTTTGGGGCCAGCTAACATACCAAGCTGCTTGCTGGTCTCCTTAAGCATGAGTTGTCTTTTCTCCGACAGAAACTATTCCATATCAGTCTCAAATAAAATGCTTTACGCTGGATGAATGACGAACAGCAGGCAACAGTCATTCCCTTTTAATTATGTGGGCCTTCGACAGACTCTTGTAACTATGGAACCATATGCCTGACCAGTCTCATATATAAGGCAATGGAAAAGATCATTATGGAATTAATATGTAAAGATGTGTAACCTATAGACCTCATAAACACAAGGTACAGGGTTTGATTCTTACTGCAGTTATTGGCTAGGCTTAAAATGGCCCTTCAGGGCAGTTAGCCTAGTATTCACCTATAAACCTAAAGCACAGCCATAGCTACTTATAATGCTAAGAGTTGTGGATAAAACAGAACAGAAAAAGATTCCAATAATTCTCCAACACTAAGGCTTGTTTTTAGTTTTTTGTAAGAGTTCCATGTACTTGTACATGCAATTTGGTAACCTTTCATAAACCTCAAACTATGTACTGCATTTTCCACATACCAAACAATGTATGCATCAGTCTAAGTGCAAAGATTTGTGAGTTGAAACAGTGATTCAGAATTCCCTTGGGTACTATGTGCATTCTGTGTGATATCGAGCATGTATTTTCTACCCTCACTTTGTACTTTAAAATGATTTACTAACTTTGTATGCATTGCATTGATGCTTGGAAACCAATGTACTATGTGTGTGTGTGTGTGTGTGTGTGTGTGTGTGTGTGTGTGTGTGTGTGTGTGTGTGTGTGTGTGTGTGTGTGTGCGCGTGTGTACATGCATGAGCACATGCATGTCTTCTGATGTACTATTCTTTTAATGAAGGTATCTGAAACTGTCAAATGCAATTTTGTTGGGAAGTACAGAGATCATATGTACTGATTTAGTTAGTGCTGAAGTGGAGTAGGTACACTGCAGCTTCTCCAAGATATCTGTACTTTTTTCACAAGCTTAAGCATTTTTTGGCAGATTTGACACAACAAAGTGGTTCTTGGATAACCTCACTATCTGCTTTAGAAATTGGCAATTTTACTTTAAAATGCTGCTCTCTGGCTTTTGCTGCTAAACCATGATAACTGGGTTGTTTAAAAATAGTCACTTCTCTCTTTAAATCTGTCACTATATATTTCATATATTAATATTTCATAACAGTTTTGCACAGTACAGCAAGGCTTAAATGTATTTACTTAACAAAACAAAGCAGAATGAGTGTGAACAGCAATGGAAATGTACATGTTCACCACATTACAAATCATTTGTAATTAACTAACTGCATTTGGAATGATATGTCCCTTTCCAGGGAGCACAGCAGGTATTCTTTCAGCATGTGTAAATGAAAACATCACATACACATGTCTACTTTTACCAGATTAAGAGATATTGCAAAATGATAATGACATCCATACACCTACTCATCGGGGGTACCACATGAATTACTGGAGCCATTTCACCCCTACAGATCTAAAAATGAATAGAGGCTGATTGATTAGAAATCAATCATAATAAGGCAAAACATATACATGTTTGCAAAAACAGTTTGTAGGTTAAAATTCTGAAGTGGCAGGGATTTGTTTGTTGACCTTTCCTTGTAGAAGAAAATATTATGTACCTTTCTTATCCATGCACTAGATAAATATAGGACCACATGCATGATAACATAAGTTTTCTGTCATGTTTATGACAGTTTCAGCAAACCATTGTGTAGTAAATATTACTAGTTTGAGAGCAGCAATTGCTAAGCATGGCATTAATCTTACACTTTTGTGCTTCCTGAACTAAAAGAGCTGTACTGTATTTTAACTTTGACACTTTTAATGACAAACATTAGAAAAAAAGAGAGAAAATTTGCACATCCTTTGTGCAGAAGCCTCCTGCAGTTCTGAATTTCTTTTCTGCATGTCATGTTACTTTGCTTTCTAAATGTAATGCCTGTATAAGGTATTAAATCCTTTCATTCTCAGCTCCTAGTGAGGTCATACAGCCGGTATTCCTATTATCACTGCTTGAGGTCAGGACCTGATGTGTAACCATTCATGGTTTGGAAAACAGCTACCAGCAAATCCCAGGGTACCTCTTTTGAATCCTACAGCATACTTCTTCTGAAAAAAAAGTAAAGAAGCAGGATACAATATTCCCACAAAAAAAGTAAAGAAGCAGGATACAATATTCCCACAAAAAAGTAAAGAAGCAGGAGACAATATTCCCACAAAAAAGTAAAGAAGCAGGAGACAATATTCCCACAAAAAAGTAAAGAAGCAGGAGACAATATTCCCACAAAAAAGTAAAGAAGCAGGAGACAATATTCCCACAAAAAAGTAAAGAAGCAGGAGACAATATTCCCACAAAAAAGTAAAGAAACAGGATGCAACTTTCCCACAAAAAAAATAAAGAAGCAGGATACAATATTCCCACAAAAAAGTAAAGAAGCAGGAGACAATATTCCTACAGATTTCACACTGCAATAGGCTGAGAAGCTGACTCTACAACACTTATGATAGCATGAGCATTCAGCTTAGCATTATTGTAGCTTTTCTTGTTCAGCCAGAAATGCTATTGCATGGTATCCAATCCCTCCTTCAGTAAAGTACTCACCACATTAAGCTGAGTGACAAGACATAATTACAGGTTGCATGCACACCTCTGGTGCTGAAAGATCAGAAGGCTGTGCATTTTATTCCAAGACCAGGTAGTTGAATTACTTTCCTCTTAACATTGTACTTTTATCTACCCTGGTTGTGAATGAAGAGTTCATCTGAGCAATTCACTTACCTGGGTGAAAAATTATAAATAAATGATTCTAATGTGTCATGAACAATGCTGCTGGCATTGCATCCCACCACTGGAATAAAAGACCCTTTTTGCCTTTGACATTAAAAGTAAACTCCTTACTGAATGTGCAGATACATCACTTTGAATGTTCAAATACCCTACTGACATGGACTGCTTGTGATATGTCACTTAGAATGTTAAAATACCCTACTGACATGGATTGCTTTTTCAGTTCTAAAAATGGGTGCCTAAGAACGAATGCAAACAAGTTCAGTGAAGTAATGTTCTGAGAGGGACATTATCTCAATGTCACTGTAATGCAGCCATCTACAACACCCACCACTGGTCCAGTTAGAAAAGTATTCCTATGGATTACTAACTGTCAGGGAAAAAAAAATGACTGATTAAGGTAATGTCTTTCTTTCTGTGGTGGCATACATCTCAACCTCTTACCACAAGAAATCTAGACAAAGCCAAAAATAATGGTGGGACAAAGGCCCAGAAATTGGGATAAATTTTAAACATTGCTCTTATAAATTTAAAAAGTTGATAGAATAACAGGTTTTGCTTTAGCATACATTTTCTGAAATATATAAAGTCTGAAATTCAAATGTCTGTCAATGTCTAGTGGCTTGAATCCTCAATGATGTGCCAGAAAACTGCAAAATGTATGAGAAACAAATTAAAAATATGAGGCAAAAATCTGGACATTCTGCAAAAATCTGGACAGTTAAGATGTATGGTGGTGACTCATCCATACCACATCATGCTTTGTTTATTTTAAAATGTATTTATGTGCATCATATTTTTCTAGCAACCAGGACCAGCTTAGTGAGACTTCCACACATATATTTTAAGGGGTAGTCTGAAAGTACAAGGAAGTTAAGAAACTTTAAGGGTTATCATCCATGTAAATGGGAGCATTGGTGCAGCTAGTCATACTCACTGTACTAAAGTGAATACATTTTTTCTGAGCATCTCTCACAAAATTTATAGTTCAAACTGTGTATAATTGTTTAGAACTGTTTGCACTATTGTTTACTGTATATGTATACAAACATGTTTTCTTAAGAAAAACATTACTGTAAAATAGCCTTTTTTATGATTATAAGCCACAGCAACTAAAAATAAAGTATCTTTCTGAAGTGCATAGGGCAGCATTTTGAGGGTTGAGTACATTATTTAAATTGATAGGTAGGAGGTGGGGGCAACAGCAGTTTGATACAAAACACACATTTCTGGCTATGCCCCTGAGTGGGAGCTGTCAAGATTCAAACTCACATCCTTAACATTGAATTCAGCATGTAAAACACTCTTCTTCTTCTCTTTTGTGTTATGCACTAGGCTATTTTGTATTCCACTCCTCTGTATTATGTTATGCTACTTTACATTACACTATGTTATGTTACATTATATTACGTTATGTTATGCCATGTTATGTTATGTTATCCACAAACTGGGTGTCCACAAAATGTTTCCAATATCAGACAGAGAAGCTGCAAAAATAAAATTCTCTCTAAAATTTCATATTAGCTCACAAGACATTCAAGCACACACACAGGCACAAACAGATTCACAGGTATATACATGAAAATCTTAAAAATGCAGGGTGTGTAATTGTATGGATAATCACTTTCCTATCTAGCTTAAAGAAATAAAGTTTGAATTTCCAGTGAAGGAATTTCAAACCAGTCTGTTTATCACAAAACATCTACAAATAATAATAGATGTTGTACTTCAAGGATGTACGCAGACTGGCATGTTAGCTGAAATCTGGTAGCTTCTAACTTCTTGCAGTTGTTAAATGAACTGTTATGTGTTGTGGCCAGGACGATAATTTATAATGGCTCATCTGAATGACCATTCACACATTTGGGTGGTATGTGACTCTCACCACCACCACCTCTCAGTCCCAGATATACCACCAACTGGTATTCCATATGCTTCCTGTTATACTACTGACACTGTGCATGATCATATGTCACGTGCTTGACACTATGCATGTGACATATCATTTGTATGACTCTATGTATATGCACATGCTGTGTGCCTGGCATTTTGTATACTGAGATGACTTGTCTGACACTATGTATGTTCAGATATCATGTGCGTGACTACCTAAAATTTCTAAAGAATGACAGTAAGTAGAACCATTACATTCTGGACCCTTGATACTAAATAATTACTGCTTTAACACAAAATAATCAGTTCATAAGAAGAGATGCAGCAAGCAGTTCTGGAGCATAGTGCTGTCCCTCGATCTACCACCCCTAACCAACTAAGTTGAGGGTCAAAAATGTATTTATTTTATTTATTTTATTTTACATTTGTTGACCGGGATAGTCCGACTGGATACATGTCCATTTTCAGCGGAGGCCCAGGGAGAAAAGCTCCAAAGGAAGTAATACAGATAAGGAAACTTGTATAAAACACTCTAAAGTTCATAAATAACAAACAGTCAAGTTAACACTCATAGTATAGGTTAGCTGAAATAAGATGCTTTACATCTGGACAGCTGATTATAACACAGTAGCATTAAACTGACTATTAATTACAAAAGCAATTGTTAATCTGATACAGGTGTACAAGTATTACCAAGTATTTAATCAGGCCTGGCACAGGGACAAAGCCACTGAGTCATGAAGTACTGCCTGAGGTCTGTCTTAAATTTAGAAAGGGTAGTGTTTGTTGTGATGTCTGGGGGTAGTGAGTTCCAAGCTTTGCCTACCGAGTTGGCAAACATGGAGTTCCTGGCTAAGTTGTTAGCTATAGTGGTTTGCACTACTATTCTATTGGATGATCTAAGTGATCTTTGGTTGGTGTGAGGTTTGATGATATTTCTTAAAGCAGCGGTATTATCAGGTTGGTTAAGAACTTTGAAAGCTATAATAAGTTGGTTATACTGAATCTGTCTTGATTGCTCTAGCCAGCCTAGATTTTTTTAGGTTTATACAGTGATGTGTTCTGTAGGGCAGCCCAGTGGCAAATCTAGCTATGCTGTTATAGCAGACTGAGAGTCTACTAAGTTCTGTTTTGTTTAAGTTGGCAAGTATAGGTGAGGCATAGAAGAGAGTGGAGAGGAGGTGGGATTGGGCAATAGCAGTCCTAGCAGGTGGGGTAAGGAATGATTTTATTCTATACAGTGAGCCCAGTTTTTTATTAATGGTTTTTATCATTTTATTTACATGGGCATCAAATTTAAGATTGTTGTCTACAATTACCCCAAGTAGTTTTGTGTGGACATCTGGGGCGATGATAGTGCCCTTTTTAGAGGTAATGGAGAAGGATATCACCGGGGATTTATGCATGAGAGAGAAAAATAGCAGTTTAGTTTTATTGGGGTTTAGAAGGAGACATCGGAAAAAAACTGCTTGCCTTTTAAACTGTAGCAAACTGCTTGCCACATTTATAGTTGCAGTTTATGCCACACATGGAGTACTAAAGTCTTTCAGTTCTAAAGAAAAAAATGCTTTACTTTCTAAACTGAAGCAAACTGCTTGCTACAACCTCACAAGCACCTGCCACAGTTTATGATACAAATGGAGCATTAAGTGCTTCATTTCCGACCACAAATGCAGTCCTGGCATTTGAATGCCGCTAATGCACTGAAGACTGATCAGCATCTGCTAATGGAGCCCCCTATTATTTTGCACCTGGGACAACTGCTCCACTTCTCCCCACTCAAGCTATGCTACTGTTCATAAAAAGTTAACTTGGCTACCCCACCCACCCAAACCTACTCTAAAGAGGATGGTCTTAAAAAAGATATAGAACAAAAATGTAGTAGATAGTTTTCAAGGCAATCCAAAGAAAGAAGGAGTGCAAATTAGATGTACGGGGCAAAAAAGTATAATGTCAAGGAATATGACACAATGTAACACAACATGTACATTTAAAAACAATGTTACCTAGATTCTGAAATTCTACTGTGCGTAAAATGGTGGACTTTAGGATAGGTATCCCAGAAGCCACTTGATGTTTCCACTAGATATAACATATTTTCTCATCTGTTTCACTAGAGAGCACTCCAGACTATGCTGTTTACAGAGTAGTGGCATGTCCCAGTAGAAAAACACATACTAAAATTAATCTTACTAATTATAGCCTAACAGACTCCATTATATGACGACCTTATCAGCAGATATGTCTTTTTATACAGAGCAGCTTAAAGGCATTGTGAGCACCTAAGCAATTGCATGCAGAATCATAACTTCAAGTTTACAAACTGCATTCAAACCTTCAGCAGCTCCTAACCTAAGCATTCAGCAGAGTAAAGCAAACACAACTTTTAGTACTACAACCAGTAAAACCAAAAGCGGTTTTGCTGCTCTAAAGCAATTCTGTACGATGTGTGCATCATTTAGACAGTGGTATTTTTTATAATGAACACGAGTCTCAGTATTCACAGACTCTGAAACATATGTGTACTGCCCAATTAACCTGGTGTGCTCAGTTCCCCTGAACACTGTGTGACTTAGCATTTGCAGTTAGCCAGATAAGTTTTCACTCATAACTACTAGCTACTCAAATGTCTCACCTTCTTGTTGGTCATGAATAGTACAGTGGTGTAGCAGTTGCCACCTTACAGCAAAGGTTTTTCCAGTTCAATTCCTGGCTCGGGTGCCTTCTGTGTGGAGTATGCATGTCCTCCCTCTGTGGGTGTGGGTTTCCTCCGGGTGCTCTGGTTTCCTCCCACATACCAAAGATGTATCAGGAGCATTTCTCCTTAAGCCTCCACTGAAAATGGGTTCTGTCTCAGTCAGATTTTCCCAGTTAACAAATGTTAAATAAATAAATAAATAAATAGATTTAACCCTGACTACTATAGCAGCTGTGTGATACTGAACAACATACACTAAAGATGATTTATCATTGTAAAAATGTATAGAGGGAATTGTGTAGAATCTAACATTCAATAGTCTTTATAGGTTCATAGGTAAGTACTGGGCAATCCATCTGCAGACCATTGTATGCCTAGCCAAGAAGCCCTATTCAAAATTTCCCTCTAGCATCAAGGATGTCTAGACAGGATAGACTGGGAGAGAGAATTTGAGGCTGCCCATCCAATTGTCTAGGTTTACTGTGAGGTGGCAAGAGTCCTTCTCTGCTTGATATGAGTGGAAGTTTGTTCCAATGGTGAGGGATACATTAGGATATGAATCCATCATGCCAATGTGTCTTATTTATCTGCTGATAACATTTGAGTTCCTTTGAGTATTTGACATACCATTAGTTCTGTGAAGGAATAAGAGATCAAATAGGGATGGAGCTTTCATGGCACAAAAGGCTAGACACAGATCTCCATGGAGGAGTCTGTAAGAGACTGAGTGCAGAGAAAAGGTTGTCAGTCTCTTCTGATAACTGAGATTTCTGAGGCTGCTGATCATTTTAGTTATCAGTGTCTAAGCTTTCCCAAAGCTGCCTAATGAAACTGAATGCATTACAGAGATAAATGTGTTTGACTTTTTAACATGTACTTAAATATATATATATATATATACATGCTTTTAATAGTTTCTATATTTTATAACACTTCTTTCAGCTTGTATTTTTCCAATTTTTTACTTTCAATTTTGTTTGTTAAAAATGACTATACCACTTTAAATTTGGAATGGAGCTTGACTACCATGAGATGCATGATGTCTCATGAGAACCGTATTTAAACAGGAACTTTGGTTGTTTGTTTTATCTGAAGTTTTAAATATTAAAACAAATGCACTTATTACATTTCCAGTGTATTTTTTGTTTATTCTACACTGTGGAATGGATCTTTAGTCGCAGTCTCTGTGGTAAATGCACTTTCTTGTATGCCATCTCGCGTGTGTGTGTGTGTGTGTGTGTGTGTGTGTGTGTGTGTGTGTGTGTGTGTGTGTGTGTGTGTTTGTGTGCATGCGTGCGCATGTGTGTGCATTCCTGAACATGGAACCTGAAATTTTCAGAAGGATGTGGGGTGACAGTGCTAAGCACTCATCCCTGATCTACACACTGTGTGCTACTTATCTTTCTCTATGAAAGGTACTGACATTGTAGTTGGCCAGACTACCTCACTCCTTCCAATAATGGGGTATGCCCTGTCTGTGACTCATTCCTTCCCTCTCATGATCCCCCCAATAGATAGGTCTAGCTGATTCCATGATACCCATGTCACATTCAGATATTTACCCCTTTATACTATGGAGCTACCCCACTACATTTAATCTTTCTGTATTTCCAGGTTACTTTATCTGTTCATTTTAGAGCTTCCACCACTTGTAATATATGGGTGGTTAGGCAACATAAAATGAGAGGCAGACAAAAGAAGATGTGCTATCAGCTCATAGGGTTTACTAAATCAACATTCCCATAATTCATTAAACCAGACTACATGATTCTTACATCCTGGTACACTCCATATGGAAACATGTTAGTCATTTAATAAAGAAATAGTACAGTATGTTACATCCCTTTTTCTCTAAAGGACAACATATATAATGATTTTAATACAGACATTTCAGGTATGTAAATTTGATACTTTGATATACAAAACATATTTACAGAAATCATTAGTTCCTGAAATGCCACTGCATCAAGTTTGCACTCCTGATTGTCTTTCATATCCTAAATATTTTGTCAGTGGGGACGGAGTCACATCAGAGATGTTTGTAGCTGAATATCTGAAGATGGACCTGTCATTCCTAAATATACATCTGAACACTCCTCTGACACCTCTGTGGGACATTTAGATTCAGTGCAATGAACAATATCTCTTTGTCCCTTGTTGTCACTGCAACACTCTTGACTCATTATGAAGATGTTTTTTACTTCTTCTTAGCACTTTGCCATCTGAAGTTTTAACAGCAAATGATCTTGGCTGCTCAGGAGATAGACCAACTCTTGTAATTGAGCATGTTTGCATTGTGGTAAAGCTATGAGATAATCACTGTTGCTGATTTGCAAATTTCTAATCAACTGTTTGATAGTGTAGACAGTTATTTCCAAATGACCATCTGAATGTGCAGAACTGAGAAATTGAGACTCAAAGTAATATGATGAAATGTACATTTCTATGGAAATATTTTAGATTCCTGCACTTGTGTACTGTGGTCCAGCACAAAGACATCAGGAACAGCACATCTTGTTAAGATAGTTTCAGTTCTGTTTGTATTTAGTTATTTATTTACTTATTTGTTTCTTTCTTTCTTTGTTCATTTGTTTTCTCAGGTTTTGTTAACTAGCTTAACCCTGCTGGGCAAGGACAATTGTCAGAGAGAACCTGAAGGAAGGGGAAGAGCAGAGCTGTATCTAGGTAAACAAGGACCTGGCCTAAAATTCTCCATACTGGCACCCTCAACCCAAAAATAGATGAGCAAAGGAAAGGTGACCCTAGCCTACCCATCCCCATACCGGCACCCTCAAACCTAAAATGGAGGACCAAACAAAGATGACCCTGTCCTATCCATCCCCATACTGGCACCCTCAAACCTAAAATGGAGGACAAAAGAAAAGGTGGCCCTAGCCTACCCATCCAAATACCAGTACCCTAAAACCCAAACTGAAAGATGAAAGAAAAGGTGTAAAAAAAAAGGTCTTTAGAACTTGAGGACTAAAAGTGAGGGCTGTCATATTAGTCATGGTGTCTTAAAAGAATTTCTGTACTGCACTTGCTTGCAGTTATCAACTACTCTCCATTCCTAATCCCATCCCCTTACAGCTTGAGCCCACACCAGCCACCCACTTCACCCTACCCTGGTTGGTTGTCCATGGCAGCAACCCATTTTACCCAACCCTATTTACATTATTGAGGAAAAATCCCCAGTAATGCATAAAAAAAAAAAAAAAGAAGGAAATAATTAATAGTAAGTTACAAAAAAGACCTTAAACATGTTCTATAAATCATATAATTGCTTCCCTACACCTCATCTCGTGCAACTTGGATGATTGAGGTTTTATCTGATTGAATTAAGCTCACTGAGTTGTAACTAGTGCACCTATATATGGATCTATTTCAAGATGTTTCAGAAAATCAGACTTTATGTAGTCAAGATCATATGGTCCAAGTTAGGAAAACAACCAAAATCTGTGTTTTTGCAAGGGAAGCAAGCCCCCCTGCACCCTTCACACCCCCTGCAAATTATATATTCCCCCATCCCCATTATGAGCTCAATAGAAAAACTTTAACTTTTCAAAAAGTCAATCATACAGTCTCGACAACATGAAGTTTGACTTTCTGAAAAGTTAATCTTCTGAAGGAGCACCATATATATCTACATATCTTTAGACCTCATGCTGTCAGTTGATCTGTTTATGTATATATACAGGTATGTAAATGTATATGTGTGCATACATAGATATATACATTTACATTATATATACATTTACATTATATATATATATATATATATATATATATATATATATATATATATACATAATAGTCTATATTATAAACCCGAAAACCCTTTTGAGTGAATACTACAACAGTGACACATATAGCCTGAACCGCAAATATGCCGAAACCCCTAAACCACGAAATTTAAAATCTCGAATCGTCATAGTCGGCCAACCCCACCACACACTACATACTACGTACCCAAACATAATAAATAAACCACATACATACACTAACCAAACCCTACTTCTAACCCTACACTACACCTTACATACATTACTATCTATGCACTTACCTTAACCCGCACCCTAATCCTAAGGTCCGTAACTATCGCACACTTACCCTACGGAGATATACCAAAACAAAACAAAATATCCACACGCATGCACTTAACAAAACCATACTTCTAATCCTACACTAAACCTTACATACATTACCTATCTATGCATTTACCTTAACCACACCCTAACCCAAAGTCCATAACTATCGCATACTTACCCTACGGAGATATACCCAACCAAAACAAAAAAATCCACATACATACACTTAACAAAACCCTACTTCTAAACCTACACTAAACCTTACATACATTACCTATCTATGCACTTACCTTAACCCGCACCCTAACCCTAAAGTCCGTAACTATCACACATTTACCTTATGGAGCTATACCGCAGACAGGCCAACCATAACAAATCGACATTTCAACTTTTGCGGTTTTGGACGTTCGCCGTTTCCGTCATTCAAGCAACATGTGTCGCTCTTTTCAGATTCGCTCAAATGGATCTTCGGTCTTCTAATATAGACCCATATATATATATATATATATATATATATATATATATATATATATACATACATACACAGATCAAATCAAAAACATACACTGAAACTAGAAAATAAACAAACAAAGCTCTTGAGTTCACCAAAGGACCAAGCGGAACAAATGAATTAGTGTTTTTAATCACTTTTAATTCGTGACCTTCTTCAGAAACATCATACACTTGCCCACCCTTCCTTTTATACACACAAACAGGAAATAACATGATAATTGTAACAAATATAACAAATATAATTATAATTAAAACCTAATAATAAAATACTACTATATTGTTTATGTATGAAAAAATTAATAAATATCAAATGTATAAAAATTATCTATACATCAAAAAACATTTTAAACTAATAGTATCATTCAACCCGGGTGCTCTATCAGCCCCCAAGTATAACTGCCAATAGGCTTCTTTACACTCTAAAATGTTGTTTAAATCACCAGCAAAGTGTGATTTGTCCACTTTGTCCGGAACGAAAAATTCAAACTTCTTGAACTCATTGCATACAATAGAATGTCTAAATAACGCATTAGTTTTGTCGTTTTTCTTTATCGCTAAATAGTGTTCATAAATCCTCCTTTTTAAACATCTTTTGGTCTTACCTATGTAATAGTTTCCACATGTGACACAGCTTGCTAAATAGACCACTAACTCACTGTTGCAGTTAAAATAATCCTTGGCCCAGAAAGTTTCTTTAGAATTCCCAATTGTGATAAAGGATGTATTACTAGTAAATCTACACTGTCTACAATTGTTACAACTGTAGGTACCTTTCTTATTTGTACATATACGGGTGTGATTCCTTGATTTCTCATTATTCAATTCTAATATACTCTTGATGTTAGTTGTCCTCTTGTATGTAAATTTTGGAGCCAACCCGTGTGTGTTAACTAAGTCTTTGTTGCCCAAAATGATTCTCCAATTGTTTTCCAAGATGTTTTTTATCAACCACATCTCATTAACTATGGGTATAGGAAATGAGATCATATATTCATTATCTCCACTTCTACCTTTAGTTTGACAATTCAAACCTTTTGATCCTATCATAATGTCCTTAGATTGTAAAATGGGCTTAGCCACATTCTGTCTTAAGAACAAAACTTCGCTTTCCATCTTTTTGACCCAATTGGAATCATATCCGCGATTTTGAAACAAAAGTCTCAAGGTACACACCTCTCTTGAGAATGTGTCATCATTTGAAGTCAGTCTACTTAACCTTATCAATTGCCCTTTTATAACACCCTTTTTCATGTGAATAGGATGTAGGCTGTCCTTATGCAAGTATTGATTTGCAAAATAAGGTTTTCTATAAATCCTACTTACAAATGTTCTTTTTTCATAATCGATTTCTACAATTAGATCCAGATAATTGATTGCTTTTCCAAAGCCTCCAATTTTAAAGGACAGAAATGTAGTTGTTGAATTTAAGTCTGTTACCAATTTTTCAAATTCAATTTGGTCTCCAGACCAAAGAAAAAACAAATCGTCAATGTACCTACAGTAAATCTCTACCTTGTTGAAACTAGGGTGAGTTTCTAAAAATTTTTGCTCCCAATTAGCCATAACCAAATTGGCAAAAGCGGGAGCTACTCTGGCTCCCATTGCTACACCAGAGGTTTGTTGGTACACAGACTTATTGAAGGTGAAAAAGTTGTTTCCCAGAATTATCTCCATGAGACTACATATGGTGTTTATTTTAGTCCCTGATAATTCAGAGTTTCCATTTAGATATTCTCTCATATACTCTATTCCTGTGTCCTGATCAATAGATGTGTATAGGCTTCTCACGTCTAAGGTTCCAAAGAACAAGTTTTTGTTGCCTATTTTATAATTTCTTAAGACTTCTAACAAATGCCAGGAATCTCTCAAATAGTATTTTGATTTTTGCACTATAGGGTTCAGTATGCTGTCGAGCCAAATGGAAATGTTTTCAGTTTTTGACCTTTGAGCTGAAATAATAGGTCTAAAAGGTATAGTACTATCACTGTTCTGAATTTTTGGAATGCCAAAAAAAGTTGCAATCTTTGGCTGTTCCACTTGCATAAAATCGTAGCTACCACTATCAATCTCTCCTTGACTAAACATATCGAAAAGTAAAATGTCTATCTTGTTGTAATTCTTATGTAGTTCCTCATAATTAACTCTTTTATATGTGTTGTCTTCTTTTAATATATTCCCTATTGTATTTTCATAGTCTATGGTGTTCATAACAACTATTTTTCCACCCTTATCGGCCTTCATTACTCTAATACTAGAGTCAATACTCAAAGACTGTAAGGCACTTAATTCCTTTTGAGACAAATTTTTTTCAATACATGTCGATTACAATTTTCTAAATTCACCTTTGCACATGTTCTGAAATACTTGTAAGGTGCTCTGTAAGGGAGGATTGTATGTACTAGCTCTCTTTGGTGTTTCAATATTATTTTTTGTTTTGTAATGTAAAATATCATGCATAATGTAATTTAAATTCAATTTTCTCAAGTACAGTCTGAAATCAATTAACAATTTTCCAATGTTAACTTTGTTTGATGGAATGAAGGAGAAGCCCTTTTTCAGGACATTCTCCGCTTCTGTTGATAGTGTGACACTTGACAAATTCAAAACATCCATTTCGTAATGGTCTGCTTGAAATGTGTCTACCATTTTTTCTTGTTCTTGCCTTTTGGCCTGAACTTCTTTTGAGTGACGTTGTGTCATTTGGTAGTCCGTTTGTTCTGGTTCAATACCCCCAAAAAATGAGCTTCATTGACCACCACTGATGAACCTGCCACCTCTGCGTAAGATGTATTATTTACGTTGTTAATACAGTGATGTACATTTGAGGAACCAGAATTTTTAGAGTCTGTAACCACAACATTGTCTACTGTTTCACCCACCATTTCCTCACTAAAAACTGCTAAGTGAGGCTGACTGGAACCTCTTCCGCCCTCTTTGTTGGTAGAGTTGTTAATTTCAAAAACTGTCCGTGTTCACCTCTTGTGAAATGTATGCCTTGTTAGATGCATAGGCAACAGTGTCCCGTTTTAATTTTGACTGCTTCCTTGTCATAATTGTAGCCTTGAGTCGGTCAGCCTTCGCTTCTACCCCGTTGTAAAGTGCCACAAAGTTTCCAAAGGAAGCTGAGGTTTTTATTTTCTCGTCTAAACGTTTTATAACCTCCTTAAGTTTGTTTACTTCCTCTTTATAATGTTCTATAAGTAATAGCATCATTTGGAGCCCAGTATCATTGTATAACTTAATCAAGTCTTGTCTCAATTTATCACCCGGTACAACACAGTTTGGAAATTTTGCAGTTCG